>NW_019432344.1:0-634 GCF_002814215.2 Seriola lalandi dorsalis
CAAAAAACGTCATAGTATAGTATGGCATAAAACGTCAAAAAAAACAGCATAGTATATTATGGCATAAAAGGTCGTACAAATGTCATATTATGGTAGAGAATAAGATTATAGAGGATAGGGAGGCATAATAATACCAAAAAACGTCATAGTATAGTATGTCCTAAAAATGTCCAAAAACGTCATAGTATAGTACGGCATAAAACGTCAAAAAAACATCATAGTATATTATGGCATAAAAGGTCATAAAAACGTCATAGTATGGTAAAGCATCAAAGGAAATAGTATTTTAATGCATAAAAATGCCAAAAAAACAATATAGTATAGTATGTCATAAAAATGTCAAAAAACGTCATAGTATAGTATGGCATAAAATGTCAAAAAAACAGCATAGTGTATTAAGGCATAAAAAGTCATAAAAACATCATATTATGGTAGAGAATAAGATTACATAGGATAGGGAGGCATAATAATACCAAAAAACGTCATTGTATAGTATGTCATAAAAATGTCAAAAAACGTCATAGTATAGTATGGCATAAAACGTCAAAAAAACGTCATAGTATAGTAAGGCATCAAAAGGTCATAAAAACATCATAGTATGCTAAAGCATCAAAGGAAATAGTATTTTAATGCA
>NW_019432345.1:0-548 GCF_002814215.2 Seriola lalandi dorsalis
AACAAAACAAAAAAAAAGCAACGAAGGAAGCAGTAAATGGACTTACATATTTAAGACTTAACTAAATGTAATTTAAGACCTAACATGCGGCTAATCTAAAGCTAGAGGAGCTTGGAGAGTTGGTTATCTGGTTGCTAGGCGCACGCACGCACGCACACAGGTCAAGAGCTGCCGTTGCCATGGCAATGTGAAAATCTGCCCAGAATTTGGCTTCTACATGGCTTCAAACAATTGCAAATTATGAGAAAACCGTTACTTTTTTTCAAAAACCGAAAACCCTGTGACAGGCACTGAGGCCAGAAGTTTCTTTCAGTCTCTATTTTATTCAGATATTCCTTAAAATGAGTGAGTAAGCTCAGTGCGAAGACAAAGTGAGATTCTTTTGAAAAAAAAAGACGATTACATTAGGTGTCAATGAGAGTGAGACAGGTATTGCTGCTGGACTCGGCAGCCCCGTTTAAATTTTGTGCAGACCCTGCCTGTCAAAGTTACATTTTATGAATCCCAACAACTATCTCTACATTTTGAGAAAGAATTATTTGTTTCCT
>NW_019432346.1:0-691 GCF_002814215.2 Seriola lalandi dorsalis
ACCAATATCAACATCTACAGCATCAAACACAGAAACATATTCTCACTTTGTCCTCACACTCAGGAGACTTCAGGTCGTCTCCAGAGTAAAATGTCACTAAAACATATTTCCTGCAGGACTTTGACAGAAACACAGACATCAGAGAATCAGTTTCCTGGACCTCTGTGTTTACGACACTTCCAGAGGTCCTTGAAGTCACCGTAGACCTCTGTCTTATTATAATTCTCTACATCGAACCATCTGATGTCTGTTCGTTGAACTTAATTAAAACATCAGAGAAGTCGTCTCATCAACTGATCTGAATCAGCTGTTTGTGCCCGACTGCATTCATACGTTGCCATGGTGATTTTAATTACTTAGTTTCTCAGGCAGCCACAACTTTACAAACACTGGACAATGGACTTGAAGGCCTTTAACGAGATCACTAGTTCAGTTAGTTCAGTCTCACTCGTTTTAGCTCAGCTTCAATTTAAAGTTGAGATGTGACATCACAGACAAGTTGATGTTGAAATGATTTCTGTTGTTACAGCTGTTTGTCCGTTGGTGATGAGTTCAAATGTTAGCAGCACCTACATTTGCTCTACAGACTCTGCCCTGGATTGTTTCAGGAATGATGTTGGTGGACTCTGGACCTCATGCCAGTGTCCTCGTCCCTGATCAGAGGGGGTTCAAAGGTCAAAGGTCAAGGTCA
>NW_019432347.1:0-584 GCF_002814215.2 Seriola lalandi dorsalis
CCTGAAGAACCAGACTGGTCCCAGTATGAGGTGAAGCACTTTCTGCAGAACCAGTGTCCACAGCTGGTAGAGACTGGATCCTTCAGGACGTCCTGACACAGAGCACAGCTGGACAGCTGCTCCTCCACAGAGACACCTCTCCTCTTCCTCCCTCTGTGAAGACATTTCTTTATCACTAACATGTCACAGTCACAGGTCGACATCTGTGTTCTGATTGGTTGCCAACCTCAAGAGGGCGGGGCTTCAGTAACATGAGCCGGCCTGAGGGCAGAGACGAGAGGAGGAGAGAGAGAGAAAGTAGAGGAAGACGAGTGGAGAGCTGAATGAAGACCTGGTCCTTTTCAAAATAAAAGTGTCTCTGTATCTGCTGCTTGAATCCTTACTGTGACTTCAGCTTCAAGGCTCAGGTGTGTAAATCATTAAAGTGTCACCTCCAACATGGAGACACTGTGTTTCTTCTCTGTCCTTCTGTTCACTGACAGGTCTACAGACTGGTGGAGCACACACAGCTGTTGATATGAAATCAGCTGATTGTGGGCGTGTCTGAATCCATCTATGGGAACTGTGGAGGTGGCGATCAGGCT
>NW_019432348.1:0-379 GCF_002814215.2 Seriola lalandi dorsalis
GCCATCAATATGTCATAGTATAGTAAGGCATAAAAACATCATAGTATAGTAAGGCATAAAAACATCATAGTATAGTAAGGCATAAAAACGTCATAGTAAAGTAAGGCATAAAAAGTCATAAAAATATCATAGTAATGTATGGCATAAAAAGTTGTAAAAACGTCATAGTATAGTAAGCGATCAATGTGTCATAGTATAGTATGGCATAAAAAGTCATAAAAACGTCATAGTATAGTAAGGCATAAAAAACTCACAAAAACGTCATAGTATAGTAAGGCATAAAAAGTCATAAAAATGTTATACTATAGTAAGGCATAAAAACATCATAGTAAAGTAAGGCATAAACAATCATAAAAACGTCATAGTATAGTATGGCATA
>NW_019432349.1:0-584 GCF_002814215.2 Seriola lalandi dorsalis
GTATAGTATGGCAAAAAAGTGAAAAAAACAACATAGTATAGTATGGCAAAAAAAGTGAAAAAACAACATAGTATTATAAGTCATAAAAACATCATAAAATGTCACAGAATATTGAAATATGAAGACATTATAGTATAGATAGGCCTTAAAAGTGAAAAAAAACGACATAGTATAGTATGGCAAAAAAAGTGAAAAAAACAACATAGTTTATAACTCATAAAAACATCAAAAAATGTCACAGAATATTGAAATATGAAGACATTATAGTATAGATAGGCCTTAAAAGTGAAAAAAACTACATAGTATAGTATGGCAAAAATGTGAAAAAACAACATAGTATTATAAGTCATAAAAACATCATAAAATGTCACAGAATATTGAAATATGAAGACATTATAGTATAGATAGGCCTTAAAAGTGAAAAAAAACGACATAGTATAGTATGGCAAAAAAGTGAAAAAAACAACATAGTATAGTATGGCAAAAAAAGTGAAAAAACAACATATTATACTAAGGCATAAAAACATCAAAAAACGTCATTGAATAGTAAGATATGAAGACGTCATAGTATAATGAGGCCTTAA
>NW_019432350.1:0-462 GCF_002814215.2 Seriola lalandi dorsalis
GAAAAAGAGCTGGACTCATCTGTTTCAGGTTCCCTGGTACATTTGCAGTGTGACAATGTCAATGCGGTTTTTTTCTTTGTTCAATTTCAGGTGAAACAGGAAGCTGTATTCACCACTTCATGATCAGCATTGAGGGGCATGACCTTTGTGAGGTCACCCAGCCAGCTGACCGCGCTGGCTGCAGTCTTTTCTACTCACTACAACTTCAGTCTTCAGTCCCAACATGACGCTGCATCAACACTGGAATTCATTCAGAGGTGAGATTCTTACCTCCTTCAGCTGGTACTGTGAGCTCACAGCAGCTTTGATCATGTTGACCTTGTGTTTGTTGAGTTTTGTCTCACATGTTACATACAAGCTGCCTAAAACATCTGATCACTGGAGCATGTTAATGAAGCTTTTCTCACACTAATCAAGGTGAAACTATTACTTCCAAAACTACTATTATTTAATCTGCACCAT
>NW_019432351.1:0-525 GCF_002814215.2 Seriola lalandi dorsalis
TCATACTATGCCTTTCTTAAGACCTTTTATGCCATAATAAACTAAAATGTTTTTTGACGTTTTATGCCATACTATACTATGACGTTTTTTGACATTTTTATGCCATAGTATACTATGACGTTTTTTGGCATTTTTATGCCTTACAATACTATTTTATTTGATGCTTTACCATACTATGATGTGTTTATGACCTTTTATACCTTAATATACGTTAATTTTTTTTTTACATTTTATGCCATACTATACTATGACGTTTTTTGGCATTTTTAAGCCTTACTATACTATTTCATTGGATGCCCTATCATACTATGCCTTTCTTATGACCTTTCATGCCATAATAAACTAAAATGTTTTTTTGACATTTTATGCCATACTATACTATGATGTTTTTTGGCATTTTTATACAATACTATACTATGACGTTTTTTGGCATTTTTATGCCTTACTATACTATTTCATTGGATGCCTTATCATACTATGCCTTTCTTAAGACCTTTTATGCCATAATAAACTAAAATGTTTTTT
>NW_019432352.1:0-848 GCF_002814215.2 Seriola lalandi dorsalis
TCATAGTATAGTATGGCATAAAACGTCAAAAAAACATTGTCTTATATTAAGGCATAAAAGGTCATAAAAAGGTCATAGTATGGTCAGGAATAAAAGTACGTAGTATGATAAGGCCTGAAAATGGCAAAAGACGTCATAGTATAGTATTGCATAAAAGGTCAAAAAAACATCATATTATATTAAGGCATGAAAGGTCATAAAAAGGTCCTAGTATGGTAAGGAATAAAAGGACACAGTATAATAAGTCTTGATAATGCCAAAAAAATGTCATAAAACGTCATGGTATAGTATGGCATTAAACGTCAAAAAATCATCATATTATATTAAGGCATAAAAGGTCATAAAAAGGTCATAGTATGGTAAGGAATAAAAGGACATAATATAGTATGGCATTAAAAAGTCAAAAAACGTAATAGTATAGTATGGCATAAAACGTCAAAAAAACATTGTCTTATATTAAGGCATAAAAGGTCACAAAAAGGTCATAGTATGGTAAGGAATTAAATGACATAGTATAGTAAGCCTTGAAAATTTCAAAAAAAGTCATAGTATAGTATGGCATTAAAAAGTCAAAAAACGGCATAGTACATTATGGCATAAAACGTCAAAACAATGTCATATTATATTAAAGCATGAAAGGTCATAAAAAGGTCATATTATGGTAAGGAATTAAATGACATAGTATAGTAAGCCATGAAAATTTAGAATGTCAAAAAACGTCATAGTATAGTATGGCATAAAACGTCCAAAAAACATTGTCTTATATTAAGGCATAAAAGGTCATAAAAAGGTCATAGTATAGTAAGGAATTAAATTACATAGTATAGTAAGCCTTGAAAATTTCAAAA
>NW_019432353.1:0-553 GCF_002814215.2 Seriola lalandi dorsalis
GTCACTGCACAGGTAAGACTTTAACATCTGATTTTTGCTTCCACATGTCAGTTAATGCTGTTTGTGAAGAAACGTATCATGAAGTCGTCGCGTTACGTTGTGGTCCATGCTAACTACTGTCAGAATACATGTTTGTTTACCTATTTGAGCTTGAACTGCAGTTGCCCGACGTGTACCATGCTATGGCCCAGTGGCGGCTGGTCAATAGGGGGCGCTAGGGCGCCGCCCTCCCCGAGTGAAAGTGATTTTTAAATGTTTTTATTTATTTTTTTTTTCCAAAATAATTGTTTAAAATAAATGATTACTGCTTATTTTACAAATAAATGTGTTTTGAATGATAAAGAACGAGCCATATATATAATATAAACCATTATTTACGGGGTAATTTGTGTCCACGGTCATTTGCCCTCTCTCCTGGGGCGCTAGAAAAGTTGCCCCAGCACTGCAGCAGCTCAGCCAATGGTAGACTGTTGCTGAGACAAAAAAACACATAGCAACGGGTAATTAGCCAATTAGCGTCATCGAATTTGTTAAGCTTGGGGCGCTGAAAATA
>NW_019432354.1:0-338 GCF_002814215.2 Seriola lalandi dorsalis
CTTTTCTGCCACACACATACACGATACATCGGAGACGAGAACCGTCCCATCGAACCACCGACCTTTCCACCCGCTCTACCTCAGTCCTTCAGTCTGTGCAGCCTCCTCTGCAGTGATGGCAAACGCCCCATTAATAAAAACACATTGTGACAGATTGCCCTCATCCCACCGTGAAGTATATGCGATGTGATGGGAACACTCTCCTTTTCGCTCTGAGATTAAAACATCCAATCTGAAGGGCATGGTGCTTCGTGTCACCGGGTGATTTAATGAGCACAAAAAATCATGATATGATCTGATGGAAACCATGTGCCAATGCTAGTTCAGTCAACGGGGAC
>NW_019432355.1:0-338 GCF_002814215.2 Seriola lalandi dorsalis
AGGACAAGGAAGAAAAAGAAAAGAAAAAAAAAAAAACAGAAACATAATGAGAAAGAGAAAGACGGCGGTCAGACAGACTTCTCAGGCAATTTGGAAGAAATTCGAGAGAGGAGTAAGAATTTAACTGACTATGAATAAAAAAGCTCCGGAGATGTACAAAGGACTCTTACATGCAAGAAATAAACAGCAGCGTACGGGTAACACTCAATTTAAACGAAACCCATTGTGTTCAGCCGTCAGTCCACTGGCACTCAGTGCAGTGAAGTGGACAGAAATGAGTGGCAATTAGAGAGGTGGAGGAAGTCTGAGGGAATTATCGAAAGAAAAGGGAAACAAGG
>NW_019432356.1:0-544 GCF_002814215.2 Seriola lalandi dorsalis
ATAATATCTTGTTTTTTTCCACTTTTAAGGCCTTTCTATACTATAATATGTTTATAGCTTACTATATTTTGATATTTTTGATGTTTTTATGCCTTATTATGCTATGTCATTTTTCACTTTTTTTTACCATACTATACTATGTCGTTTTTTCACATTTTTCCCACAATATACTATGTTTTTTTTTTCACTTTTAAGGCCTTTCTTTACTATGACATGTTTATAGATTACTATACTGTGACGTTATTGATGGTTTTATGCCTCATTATGCTATGTCGTTTTTTCACTCTTTTTTGCCATACTATACTATGTCGTTTTTTCACATTTTTCCCACAATATACTATGTTTTTTTTTTTAACTTTTAAGGCCTTTCTTTACTATAATATGTTTATATCTTACTATATTTTGATATTTTTGGTGTTTTTATGCCTTATTATGCTATGTCATTTTTTCACTTTTTTTTGCCATACTATACTATGTCGTTTTTTCACATTTTTCCCACAATATAATATCTTGTTTTTTTCCACTTTTAAGGCCTTTCTATACT
>NW_019432357.1:0-609 GCF_002814215.2 Seriola lalandi dorsalis
TCAGTACAGGCCTCTGTCCTCCAGTGTAATCCAAATTGGACAACAGCCCAGAGACAGAGGACAGAGAGAACCTGGATTAGTAAATTGGACACTAGATTCCCACAGGGACTAAATGAGGGATAAGAGAGAGACTGCATGGGACTGGATGGAGTGTGCACAGATTGCGCCACCGCTTCGCGGTGGCACAATCCTTTATTTCCTAAACCTAACCCTAACCCTAACCAGGATCTGAATACTCTTTGAAAAAAAGATCCAAACATTAAAGGATTATTGTGGAAATAATAATAATATAATCCTGATTATATACCAGACTGAAAACAACCTATAAACCTAATATAAACCAGTTTGAATCCCCAAAGGGAACTGAAAAATTAAGATATTAAACTACTATAAAACAGGATTATAACACAATTGGCTATGGGACACACCCTGAGACATGATCAACCTCGGGGGGGCCACCCTCAGGGGAGAATGTCTAGTGATAAACGGCCGAAACATTCGATGAGCCTGGGGTCCACTACTGATGATGTGTTCCAAAATTTAGAGGATTATTATTGTTGTTATTATTATTAATAACAACAATAAACAACACTGAAACAGACGTCTGAA
>NW_019432358.1:0-485 GCF_002814215.2 Seriola lalandi dorsalis
AGGCATAAAACGTCAGAAGAAAGACATAGTATATTATGGAATAAAAAGTCATAAAAATGTCATAGTATAGTAAAGCATAAAAGCGTCATACTATAGTATGGCATAAAACATTAAAAAAAAAACGACATAGTATAGTAAAGAATAAAAAGTCATAAAAACGTTACTGTATAGTAAGGCATAAAACGTCAAAAAAACGACATAGTATAGTATGAAATAAAAATTCATAAAAATGTCATAGTATAGCATGGCATAAAACATAAAAAAAAACGACATAGTATAGTATGGAACAAAAAGTCATAGAAACGTTACTGTATAAGAAGTCATAAAACGTTAAAAAAACGACATAGTATAGTATGAAATAAAAAAGCATGAAAACGTCATAGTTTAGCAAGGCATAAAATGTCAAAAAATCGACATAGTATAGTATGGAATAAAAATTCATAAAAATGTCATAGTATAGTAAAGCATAAAAGCGTCATACTATA
>NW_019432359.1:0-638 GCF_002814215.2 Seriola lalandi dorsalis
ATATATATATATATATATATATATATATATATATATATATATATATATACATACACACAACCAAATGACAGCTGACAGCAGGAGAGAGGGCAACAGATACTCAGGTATGACAGGGACAACGTGACTGGCTGGTTGAGATTGTGGCTTGATCTGATTGGTTGCCGAACCCCTGAAGTCAGCTGAAACAAGGAGTGAGGTGAGAGAGGGAGAAACAAGAGAACTGTGAATGGAAGTGGAACAGGTGCCTTATTATACTATGACATTTTTATGCCTTACTACACTATGACGTTTTTAGCCTTAATATACTATGACTTTTATGTCTTTTTATACCTTACTATACTCTGACTTTTTATAACTACACTGTAAAAGAAAAATCGTAAAAAAAAAAAAACAGTCAAATGACCAGCAGCAGCAGCTGTCAAACAAAAACCGTAAAATTAAAGTAAAATGTCCTAATTCAAATAAAGTGTAAAAACAATACATTTACAGAAAATTTCATTAATATTTCTACAGAGAAAAACTGTTATTTTACAGATTTTTCCTAAATGATTCTGATCAAACTCCTTCAATAAAGTGACGCCACTAAAGTTTCTGCAGAGAAACTTTTTCCTAATAATAAAAATAAGTGTCAATCAATG
>NW_019432360.1:0-581 GCF_002814215.2 Seriola lalandi dorsalis
TTATGCTTTACTATACTATGTTATTTTTATGACTTTTTATGCCTTATTATACTATGACGTTTTTATGACTTTTTATGCCTTAGTATACTATGTTATTTTTATGACTTTTTATGCCTTACTATACTATGACGTTTTTATGACTTTTTATGACTTACTATACTATGACATTTTTATGCCTTGCTATACTATGTTATTTTTTATGACTTTTTGTGACTTACTATACTATGTTGTTTTTATGAATTTCCATGCCTTTCTATATTATGATGATTTTATGCCTTACTATACTGTCATTTTCATGACTTTTTATAGCTTACTATACATGATGTTTTTATGACTATTTATGCCTTATTATCCTATGTTGCTTTTATGATATTTTTTGCCTTACTATACTATGTCATTTTTTTGCCTTACTACACTATGACTTTTTTACTACTTTTTATGCCTTACTATACTATGTCATTTTATGACTTTTTATGCCTTACTATACTATGACATTTTTATGCCTTGCTATACTATGTTATTTTTATGACTTTTTATGCCTTACTATACTATGACGTTTTTATGACTTTTTATGACTTACT
>NW_019432361.1:0-606 GCF_002814215.2 Seriola lalandi dorsalis
CAAACTAAATAGCATAGTAAGGCATAATTACGCCAAAAAATGTCATAATATGCTATGGCGTAAAAATGACAAAAAACGTCATAGTATACTATGGCATAAAACGTCAAAAAAACATCATCGTATATTAAGGCATAAAAGGTCATGAAAACGTCATAGTATGGTGAGGCATCAAACTAAATAGCATAGTAAGGCATAATTACGCCAAAAAAGTCATAATATGTTATGGCGTAAAAATGACAAAAAACGTCATAGTATACTATGGCATAAAACGTCAAAAAAACATCATCGTATATTAATGCATAAAAGGTCATGAAAACGTCATAGTATGGTGAGGCATCAAACTAAATAGCATAGTAAGGCATAATTACGCCAAAAAAGTCATAATATGCTATGGCGTAAAAATGACAAAATACGTCATAGTATACTATGGCATAAAACGTCAAAAAAACATCATCGTATATTAAGGCATAAAAGGTCATGAAAACGTCATAGTATGGTGAGGCATCAAACTAAATAGCATAGTAAGGCATAATTACGCCAAAAAAAGTCATAATATGCTATGGCGTAAAAATGACAAAAAACGTCATAGTATACTATGGCATAAAA
>NW_019432362.1:0-447 GCF_002814215.2 Seriola lalandi dorsalis
ATATTCAGCATTTGAAACAGCTCAAGAACTTCTGTGACAAAATACAACGGACACAGTGAAACTCTATTTTAAGAAGAAGAATTTTATAGTTTTTATCTGAAAAACTTCACAACTAATCTCCATAATGATTTATGATCATCACATGTGGACTCACCGAGCCTTCCTGCAGTTCCTCACAGCTGGGATCAGTCTCCGTCGTCCCTCCTCTGATGTGTTGTACTCCTTCAGGTCCAACTCATCCAGAACCTCCTCTGACATCTGCAGCATGTAGGCCAGAGCTGAGCAGTTGTTCTCAGAGAGTTTCTTCTTTGATCTGTTCTTTGACTTCAGGAACTTTTGGATCTCCTGATGAACTGAGTGATCCTTCATCTCCGTCAGACAGTGGAAGATGTTGATGCTTCTGTCAGGAGAGGTTTTTGGCCTCTTCCTCTTCAGGTTGTTGATGGC
>NW_019432363.1:0-525 GCF_002814215.2 Seriola lalandi dorsalis
TGGACACCAGACAACTGGAGAATATAGGCAAAATCTCCAGTTTGTAACAATAAGACTCTGTCTAATGATATTTGATTGTTTCTTGTATAGGACAAGTAACAAGAAAAGGACTGATTAACTCTAAGGTGTGAATCCTGGCCTGTCTGTACCATGCATGAACACACACACACACGCACACACACACACCAACCTCCCTTCCTCTGCCCCTCTCTAGATAAGAGTCATAAACTACAACCCACATTCCAATCCTGGGTAGTGACCAGCAGAACTCTCTTCACAGACACAGATCTAAGGATGAATGTAAAATTAAATATCTAACTGTTCTGTAACTCATGAGTTGTTCCTATGCAATAGTTTAATCCCAAACTTCTATCCCATAGAATGTTTGAAATGTAACATGTAGATTTTAAGACAATGTCCTTCATGTGACCATACTGTCAGCATCCTTCACACAAGGTAACACACTACATGACATCCAGAATGTGCATATTATTATTATTACAGTCGAAGAACTGCTGTGTAATC
>NW_019432364.1:0-1048 GCF_002814215.2 Seriola lalandi dorsalis
TAAGGCATAAAACGTCATAGTATAGTAAGGCAAAAAAATGTCAAAATTCGTCATAGTATAGTAAGGCATAAAATGTCAAAAATCGTCATAATTTAGTAAGGTATGAAGAAAAGGCCATAGTATAGTAAGGCATAAAAATGTCGAAATTCGTCATAGTATAGTAAGGCATAAAAACGTCATAGTATAGTAAGGCAAAAAAATGACAAAAAAACGTCACAGTATAGTAAGGCAAAAAAATTCAAAAAACGTCACAGTATAGTAAGGCATAAAAGTTTCAAAAATCGTCATAGTATAGTAAGTCATTAAATGACAAAATTCGTCATAGTATAGTAAGGCAAAAAAATGTCAAAATTCGTCATAGTATCGTAAGGCAAAAAAATGTCAAAAATCGTCATAGTATAGTAAGACATAAAAATGTCAAAATTCGTCATAATACAGTAAGGCATAAAACGTCATAATATAGTAAGTCATAAAATGACAAAAATCGTCATAGTATAGTAAGACATAAAAATGTCAAAATTCGTCATAATACAGTAAGGCATAAAACGTCATAATATAGTAAGTCATAAAATGACAAAAATCGTCATAGTATAGTAAGACATAAAAATGTCAAAATTCGTCATAATACAGTAAGGCATAAAACGTCATAGTATAGTAAGGCAAAAAAATGTCAAAATTCGTCATAGTATAGTAAGGCTTAAAAGGTCAAAAATCGTCATAGTATAGTAAGGCATGAGAAAAGGCCATAGTATAGTAGGGCATAAAAATGTCGTAATTCGTCATAGTATAGTAAGGTATAAAAACGTCATAGTATAGTAAGGCAACAAAATGACAAAAAAACGTCACAGTATAGTAAGGCAAAAAAATTCAAAAAAACGTCACAGTATAGTAAGGCATAAAAGTTTCAAGAATCGTCATAGTATAGTAAGTCATAAAATGACAAAATTCATTATAGTATAGAAAGGCAAAAAAATTTCAAAATTCGTCATAGTATAGTAAGGCATAAAATGTCAAAAATCGTCATAGTATAGTAAGTCATAAAATGACA
>NW_019432365.1:0-609 GCF_002814215.2 Seriola lalandi dorsalis
ACTATACTATGGCATTTTTATGCCTTACTATACTATGACTTTTTTTTGACTTTTTATGCCTTACTATACTATGGCATTTTTATGCCTTACTATACTATGACTTTTTTCTTACTTTTTACCCCTTACTATACTATGACGTTTTATGCCTTACTATACTATGACGTTTTATGCCTTACTATACTATGATATTTTCATGACTTTTTCTACCTTACTATACTATGGTGTTTTTATGCCTTACCATACTATGACTTTTTTATGACTTTTTCTGCCTTACTATACTATGGCATTTTTATGCCTTACTATACTATGACTTTTTTTTGACTTTTTATGCCTTACTATACTATGACGTTTTATGCCTTATTATACTATGCTGTTTTCATGACTTTTTCTGCCTTACTATACTATGGCATTTTTATGCTTTACTATACTATTACTTTTTTTGACTTTTTATGCCTTACTATACTATGGCATTTTTATGCCTTATTATACTATGACTTTTTTCTGACTTTTTACCCCTTACTATACTATGACGTTTTATGCCTTACTATACTATGCTGTTTTCATGCCTTACTATACTATGACCTTTTGATGATTTTTTATTCTTTATTA
>NW_019432366.1:0-478 GCF_002814215.2 Seriola lalandi dorsalis
GTAAGGCATAAAAACATCAAAAAACATCATAGTATATAGTTTTAAAAAAACTTCAAAAAATGTCATAGTTTAGAAAGGCATAAAACGTCATAGTATAGTAAGGCATAAAAACGTTGAAAAACGTCATAGTGTGGTAAGGCATAAAACATCATAGTATAGTACGGCATAAACTGCCATAGTATAGTAAGGCATAAAAACATCAAAAAACATCAAAGTATATTAAGGCATAAAAACATCAAAAAACATCATAGTATATAGTTTTAAAAAAAAACTTCAAAAAATGTCATAGTTTAGTAAGGCATAAAACGTCATAGTATAGTAAGGCAAAAAAACGTCAAAAAACATCATAGTATATTAAGGCATAAAAACATCAAAAAACGTCATAGTGTAGTAAAGCATAAAACATCATAGTATAGTAAGTAATAAAAATGTGAAATAACGTCATAGTATAGTAAGGCATAAAAACATCAAAAAACAT
>NW_019432367.1:0-498 GCF_002814215.2 Seriola lalandi dorsalis
TATGCCTTACTATACTATGACTTTTTTGTGCGTTAATTTACTATGACTTTTTTATGCCTTACTATACTATGACTTTTTTGTGCCTTACTATACTATGACTTTTTTATGCCTTACTATACCACAACTTTTTTAAGACTTTCAATGCCTTACTATACTATGACTTTTTCATGACTTTTTATGCCTTACTATACTATGATGTTTTTAAGACTTTTCATGCCTAACTATACTATGACTTTGCTATGCCTTACTATATTATGACTTTTGCTTGACTTATTATGGCTTACTATGCTATGACTTTTTCATGCTTTGCTATACTATGACGTTTTTAAGACTTTTTATGCCTTACTATACTATGACTTTTTTTTATTTAGTATACTATGACTTTTTCATGACTTTTTATGCCTTACTATCCTGTGACTTTTTTATGCCTTACTATACTATGACTTTTTTATGCCTTACTATACTATGACTTTTTTTAAGACTTTTTGTGCCTTACTA
>NW_019432368.1:0-592 GCF_002814215.2 Seriola lalandi dorsalis
GCCACTGGTCTATAGTCATTTATCTCAGCCGGTTGTCATACTTTAGGAACAAGACATGATGTTTTCCACAGGATAACGATGGTCCGTGTTTGTAGATTTAAGTTAAAGATCCTCTGGAGAGGTTCAGCCAGCTGGGCTGTACAGTCCTTTAACAGCCTCAGACACACACCATCCGATCCTGCTGCTTTACCAGGACGTAGCCTCTTGAGCTCCGCCATCACCTCCTCCGCTGTAAAGGACAGGACACTTGACTCCAGGGAGTTGCAGCTGCAGTGTCAGGTTGTGAAGGAGATCCTGTAGGAGAAGATGCAGCTGAAGCAGTCGGAGAAAGAACAGGTGAGGCTGTGTCAAATCTGTTGTAGAACAGGTTGAACTCATTGGCCTTGTCCACATCACCTGGTGTTGCCTGGCTGTTCTTCTCTTTACAGCCAGTGATGGTCCTCATCCCCTTCCACACCTCTCTGGTGTTGTGCTGCAGCTTCCTCTCTACTCTCCTTTGAAGTCCTCCTTCGCCTGCTTTAATCTCCTTGTTGTAAAGAGGCTGCATTAAAATGTGTTAATGTGTTGAGCCTATGGGTAAAGCAGCCATGCA
>NW_019432369.1:0-520 GCF_002814215.2 Seriola lalandi dorsalis
CCTTTCCCGTTCCCATATTTATGCACATTCAATACATGAATCACAACATACAGCAGCATGCTTTTTGATGATAAAAGTGATAAACATTTGCTTTTTACAAATGAATACCGTGGACTATGACAGACAAGGAAAGGATTTTTTTATTCCAGATCTTGAAATGCACAATGAGGAATACAAGAAGCTTTATCGTGATAGTTTTTGATTTTGGTTTCCTATTTATTACTAAGCATAGCACTCACAAAAAACACTACATAAAAACAATAATATAACATATATATAAATACAATACTATATTTTGTCTTTGTGAATGAGCCATGAGTTCTTCTGATGAGTGTATTATCATGTTGGTTGGTGTGCATCATTTCAGGTAAGTTTTGTCAACAGTAACAAATGTGCCAGTCCACTCTGTCATTGGACAGACAAATAATTAGCCATCAAGGAAAAGGCGATCCAACCACACCAAGGGAGCGAGAAAGCTGCAGAGAAAATGCTGCAAACAGAGAGTTCCACTTTGGGTCGC
>NW_019432370.1:0-531 GCF_002814215.2 Seriola lalandi dorsalis
AAAAAAAAAAAAAAAAACCCTAATATACACTTGGGTAATGGCTGAGTACATTGTTGCCTTTCCCAGAATCTCTCAGATTAAAAGGATATGTTATTTAATCAAATGCAGCCATTTGCCACTTAGTACAGCAAACAGCCCATCCCTCTTTAAACCAGTTGAGGCTTTTACTTGTGTACTGTATCTTTGTCTCTCTGTCTCTGACTCACTGTGACTCACATTGTAATATACAGTGGACACCTGTGTTTGTTTACTTCTGGTGTGGGGCTTCTAGTCAGACTTTGTTTCATTCATCCAGCCTGAAATTGTGTTCTTGTTATTTTGTGAGGGTTATTTTGTCCGGTTCGAGACTTTCAGTCTAAACCACTGAGGTTCTTCTTGAGACACTGGATGAAGCTCTGAATCTTTATTCTAATTTTCATCATTTAACACTTCTCTCTGTCTCTGTCTCTGTCTCTCTGTCTCTCTCTCTCTCTCTCTCTCCCCCTCCCTCTCACTGTGATCTTCGGTTTCTCCCCAGATCCACAGACGGAT
>NW_019432371.1:0-466 GCF_002814215.2 Seriola lalandi dorsalis
CTCCTCTTCCGTCCTAATCTCAACAGTGATTGGGACGAAATGCCGCCATTTTGACTGTCATGTGTCACTGACAATGTTTAATCTCTGTAATAGAAAAGCTAAATTGAATTTAAAGTTACTATGTCCTAATACTTCTACAGTGTACCAGGTATTTAATATTTAAATAACCTGGAATTGACAGAGTGAAAAAAAGAAATTACTGGGATCATGTTCATACAATGAATAAATAAACAAATATTTAAACCGAGGTGATAATCCACACAAGAGTCAATAAAACTGAAAGTATGAAACATTCACATTGACACAACCCACCCCAGCCCATCGTTGTGTGAACATGTAGACATTGTAATCCTGTGTTTTTACACCAGAGTTACTTTACACCATATTCACAGTACAGTGGATGTATTTTCAGTTACAGCGTCCTGGACTTTGAAGCAGTTGCAGAGCCTGTAAATTCTACTGTTCT
>NW_019432372.1:0-1258 GCF_002814215.2 Seriola lalandi dorsalis
CACAGACAAATACCAACATTCATTATGTAAAGGAAAATGTATCTATTACACACTCCAAACCATGACAGTGAAGATTAAAAGGTACCTGCACCTGTTTATTCATCACTGTAAGTGGAAGAGCCTGTAGCGTGGAGCCAGAGTAATTACTGACTTTCTTGGTGTAAAATCTTTACCAAGTGGTACATTGATCATTTAAAAAACATCCATTGATTGATTAAATAACCATTCATGTTAAAGGATGAATTAAAAAAACAACAATAGATAAGCATCAGCAAATTTGCCAAATAATTGATTTCATATACTGTCTTTACATAATGACATTAAAAAATATCAACATCTAAAACATCCTGATGCACAAGACAACCAGTACAGCAACACTCTGATATTAACAATAATGTTGTTGATAACTGTTAAAACTGCTGTTAGAGCAAATTAAAATCACTTTAACGGTGACTATGCTTCTGAAAATAAGTGTGTTTTTCTTCATTTTTCTTACAGAACCAGACGATATTAAAGACCTGAAGACGTCAAAGCCAGAGCATAATGTGATTATAGTACACTGTATGTATTCAGGAAAATTTAACGGTCCTACAGACGAAAAGAAATACAGAGCAGAACTTCATCATGGTGGTGTCATTGTGAAGGAAATTAAACAGAGAGAATGCAAGTTTGAATTCAGAGACCTGAGTTACTCTACGACCTACATAGTGAAGGTTTGTGAAAAAATGAATACCACCACTATTTCCTTCATATTTCAGTGTGTGCTATCCTGTCTTTGCAGGTGACTGCTTTCAATGGACACTTTGAGAGCAAGCCCCAGACAATACCTGTTGCCACTTTGGGTATGTGCTTTTCAAATCAATACCACAAAGTATTGTTAAGTATTGTGTTAAGTCTTTTTGAGAGACCATACACAGCTCTACTCCTATTCTTTGTAACTTAAACATAAATGCCACAACTGTGACATTCTTCTGTTATAACCATCATTTTAAAAGACAATGGAAAAGCTCTCACTGTCACTGATATTCTGGTCGTCCTCATCATCATCATCATCATCATCATCATCAACATCTTATCTGCAGCCTTGGTCTACAAGATCTGCGTTCTGATACACAGAAAGTCCAGAAAGTAAAGATTATTTTACACCTAATTACCTGCATTAGTTTTATTGTCAGGCTTGTTGCAGTTGAACTCTTTCATTAAACTCAATATACACTGTTGTGTACTATGGTATATGCAGTGTAAATTGAAATCTTTA
>NW_019432373.1:0-804 GCF_002814215.2 Seriola lalandi dorsalis
GTCATAGTATAGTGAGACACAAAATAGCATGAAAACACCATAATATACTAAGGCATGAAATGGCTTGAAAACGTCATGGTATAGTAAGGCATAAAAGGTCATAAAAACATAAGAATGTAGTGAGGCAATAAATGTCATAGTATAATAAGCCATGAAATGGCATGAAAACGTCATAGTATAGTAAGGCATGAAAAGTCGTCAAAAAACATCATAGTATGTTGAGACATGAAAAGTCATAGTATATTAAGGCATGAAAAGTCACAGTATAGTAAGGCATGAAAAGTTATAAAAAAGTCATACTATAGTAAGGCGTAAAAAGTCAGAAAAATGTCATAGTATAGCAAGACATGAAACGTCATAGTATAGTAAGGCATAAAAATTCATAAAAATGTCGTAGTATAGTAAGACATAAAACGTTATATTATAGTAGGGCATAAAAAGTCATACAAACACACTAGTATAGTAAGACATGAAAAGTCATAAAAACGTCATAGTATAGTAAGGCATAAAAATGTAAAAAAAACGTCATAGAATAGTAAGGCATAAAAAGTCATAAAAACGTCATAGTATAGTAAGGCATAAAAATGTTCAAAAACGTCATAGTATAGTAAGGCATAAAAATGTTCAAAAACGTCATAGTATAGTAAGGCATAAAACGTCATAGTACCATTAGGCCTAAAAAGTCATACAAATGCAATAGTATAGTAAGGTATGAAAAGTCATAAAAACGGCATAGTATAGTAAGGCATAAAAAGTCATAAAAACGTCATAGTATAGTAAGGTATGAAAAGTCATAAAAACGTC
>NW_019432374.1:0-487 GCF_002814215.2 Seriola lalandi dorsalis
TATACTATGACTTTTGTATGAAATCTTATGACTTACTATACTATGACGTTTTTATGCTTTTTTATGCCTTACTTTACTATGACTTTTTTATGCCTAACTGTACTATGACGTTTTTAATAACTTTTTTATGCCTTACTATACTATGACTTTTTGTGCCTTATTATACTATGACTTTTGTATGAATTTTTATGACTTACTATACTATGACTTTTTTATGAATTTTGTTTGCCTTATTATACTATGACTTTTTGTGCCTTATTATACTATGACTTTTGTATGAATTTTTATGACTTACTATACTATGACTTTTTTATGAATTTTGTTTGCCTTATTATACTATGACTTTTGTATGCTTTTTTATGCCTCACTATACTGTGTCGTTTTTATGATTTGCTATGCTACAGCATTTTTATTCCTTACTATACTATGACGTTTTTATGCTTTTTTGTGCCTTACTTTACTATGGCTTTTTTATGCCTTACTATAC
>NW_019432375.1:0-1013 GCF_002814215.2 Seriola lalandi dorsalis
ACTTTTTATGCCTTACCATACTATGTTTTTATGCCTTATTATAGTATGAATTTTTTATGCCTTACTATACTATGACATTTTTTTGCCTTACTATACTATGACGTTTTTATGCCTTATTATAGTATGAAGTTTTTATGCCTTACTATACTATGACTCTTTAATGCCTTACTATTCTATGACATTTTTATCACTTTTTATGTCTTACTATACTATGACATTTTTATGCCTTACTATACTATGACATTTTTATCACTTTTTATGCCTTACCATACTATAATGTTTTTATGCCTTACTACACTATGACATTTTTATGCCTTACTATACTATGACTTTTTTATCACTTTTCATGCCTTATGTTACTATGACATTTTTATGCCTTGCCATAATATAATGTTTTTATGCCTTACTACACTATGATATTTTTTTATCACTTTTTATGCTTTACCATACTATAATGTTTTTATGCCTTATTATAGTATGAATTTTTTATGCCTTACTATACTTTGACGTTTTTATCACTTTTTATGTCTTACCATACTATAATGTTTTTATGTCTTACTATACTATGACGTTTTTATGCCTTACTATACTATGAAGTTTTGATGCCTTTTTATGCTTTACTATATTATGACGTTTTGATGCCTTGCTATACTATGACTTTTTATACCTCACTATACTATGATATTTTTCTGCCTTTTTATACCTTACTATACTATGACGTTTTAATGCCTTATTATACTATGATGTTTTTACCACTTTTTATGCCTTACCATACTATGTTTTTATGCCTTATTATAGTATGAATTTTTTATGCCTTACTATACTATGACATTTTTTTGCCTTACTATACTATGACTTTTTTATCACTTTTCATGCCTTATGTTACTATGACATTTTGATGCCTTACTTTACTACGATGTTTTTATGCCTTACTATACTATGACATTTTTATCACTTTTTATGCCTTGCCATAATATAATGTTTTTATGCCTTATTATAGTATGAAGTTTTTA
>NW_019432376.1:0-522 GCF_002814215.2 Seriola lalandi dorsalis
TACTATACTATGTCGTTTTTATGACTTTTCATGCCTTACTATACTATGTCGT
This sequence comes from Seriola lalandi dorsalis, assembly GCF_002814215.2. Lineage (NCBI taxonomy): Eukaryota > Metazoa > Chordata > Actinopteri > Carangiformes > Carangidae > Seriola > Seriola lalandi. The sequence continues at coordinate 53 of NW_019432376.1, forward strand.
TTTTTTCACTTTTTATGCCTTACTATACTATGTCGTTTTTTTCACTTTCTATGCCTTACTATACTATGTCGTTTTTTTCACTTTTTATGCCTTACTATACTATGTCGTTTTTTCACTTTTAATTCCCTACTATAGCGTGTCATTTTTTTCACTTTTTATGCCTTACTATACTATGTCGTTTTTTTAACTTTTAATTCCTTACTATACTATGTCGATTTTTTCACTTTTTATCCCTTACTATACTATGTTGTTTTTTCCACATTTTATGCCTTACTATACTATGTCGTTTTTTCCACATTTTATGCCTTACTACACTATGTCGTTTTTTTCACTTTTGAGGCCTTACTATACTATATCGTTTTTTTCACTTTTGAGGCCTTACTATACTATGTCGTTTTTTTCACTCATTATGGCTTACTATACTATGTCGTTTCATTCACTTTTAATTCCCTACTATACTATGTCGTTTT
>NW_019432377.1:0-611 GCF_002814215.2 Seriola lalandi dorsalis
AAGGCGAAAAAAGTCAAAAAAAAAAGTCATAGTATAGCAAGGCGAAAAATGTGAAAAAAAAGTCATAGTATAGCAAGGCGAAAATTATGAAAAAAAAAGTCATAGTGTATTAAGGCATAAAAAGTCATAGTATAGTAAGGCATAAAAAGTCATAGTATAGTGAGGCATAAAAATATGAAAAACAAGTCATAGTATAGTAAGGCGAAAAATGTAAAAAAAAAGTCATAGTATAGTAAGGCATAAAAAGTCATAAAAAAGTCGTAGTATAGCAAGGCGAAAAAAGTCATAAAAAAAAGTCATAGTATAGCAAGGCGAAAAATGTGAAAAAAAAGTCATAGTATAGCGAGGGATAAAAAGTCATAAAAAAAAGTCATAGTATAGCAAGGCGAAAAAAGTCATTAAAAAAAGTCATAGTATAACAAGGCGAAAAATGTGAAAAAAAAGTCATAGTATAGTAAGGCATAAAAAGTCATAGTATAGTAAGGCATAAAAAGTCATAGTATAGTAAGGCATAAAAAGTCATAAAAAAGTCATAGTATAGCAAGGCGAAAAATGTGAAAAAAAAGTCATAGTATAGCTAGGCATAAAAAGTAAAAAAAAAAGTCATAGTA
>NW_019432378.1:0-623 GCF_002814215.2 Seriola lalandi dorsalis
AAACATAAAAACAGATATTCAAGAATGACTTTTAAAAACTCAATGTCCTTTTAATGATTTTAAAGCAAATCATTATTTTATGCTGCAATCTTATATTTAATGCTGTATTCCAGCATTTTGTTTCTTACGTTCTATTTTTCTATAATTTGTTTTCATTATTAGTGTGGGGTGTGGGGGGGTTAATTGTATTTTTTAATGTTTCTCAAATTACATGTTTTATGTAAAGCACATTGAGTTGCCATTGTGTATGAAATCCATCCATTTTCTTCCGCTTATCCTCTAGTAGGGTCGCATGGGGGCTGGAGCCTATCCCAGCATCTTTTCGGGAAAGAGGCGCGGTACACCCTGGACAGTTCGCCAGTCCATCGCAGGGCAAACACATAGAGACAGACAACCATTCACACTCACACTGGTCAATGTAGAGTATCCAATTAGCCTAGTCCCCATTTGCATGTCTTTGGACTGTGGGAGGAAGCCGGAGTACCCGGAGAGAACCCACACTGGCACGGGGAGAACATGCAAACTCCACACAGAAAGATCCCACGGCCGAGCCGGGACTCGAAACCAGAACCTTCTTGCTGTGAGGCTGTGTATGAAATGCGCTAAATAAATAAAATGCTATA
>NW_019432379.1:0-457 GCF_002814215.2 Seriola lalandi dorsalis
TGTCCTTCACTTTTTTTTTTTTTTTTTACAAAAACACTTTTCACTATGCGTCTTTGTTATGCGAGACATTAACCGGGTACACTACCTTAAAACTTGCCTTGCCTTGTAGTAGTCTATCTAAATCAGAGTACTGCATGTTGTGTTCATCAGTTGTCTGACTTTCCTTTGGAGAAATGATGTTCTGTCCCATTTTTTAAATCTTGTAAGGACGAAAATATTTGTGACAATGGTACTTAGAGAAAGGAGTAATGCATCCAATTCCCTTTACTGTTTAGTAATGTAAATGAGTAATATTGAAGTATTGAAAGTAGGCAAAGCTGTTTTTGTTACAGTGAACTCTCAACAGGGTACCTGTTAATAATCAAAGCTAATGCCTCAGAAACCCCCACGCCACTGCCACAGTGCAATAGCGATGAAAAGCCACAACTGTATAAATGACTCAGGCCTGTCATTATGC
>NW_019432381.1:0-493 GCF_002814215.2 Seriola lalandi dorsalis
AGTATGGCATAAAATGTCAAAAAAAACATGATAGTATATTAAAGCATAAAAAGTCATGAAAAGGTCATATTATAGCAAGGCATAAGACAAAATGATATATTAAGGCATATAAATGCCAAAAAACGACATAGTATAGTATGGCATAAAAAGTCAAAAAAACATCATAAGGCATAAAAGGTCATAAAAACATCATATTATGGTAAGCCATCAAATGACATAGTATAATAAGGCATAACAAGGCCCAAAAACATCATAGTATTGTTTGGCATAAAAATGTCAAAAAACGTCATAGTATAGTATGGCATAAAATGTCAAAAAAACATGATAGTATATTAAAGCATAAAAAGTCATGAAAAGATCATAGTATGGCAAGCCATAAGAGGAAATTATATTGTAAGTCATACAAAGTCATAAAAACCTCATAGTATAATAAGCCATGAAAAGTTATAAAAACGTAGTAGTCATGAAAACGTCATAGTATATTAAGGCACAA
>NW_019432382.1:0-585 GCF_002814215.2 Seriola lalandi dorsalis
GTATAGTAAGGCATAAAAACATCAATAAATGTCATAGTATAGTAAGGCATAAAAATTTCAAAAAACGTCATAATAGAGTAAGGCATAAAAACGTCAAAAAAAGTCATAGTATAGTAAGGCATAAAAATTTCAAAAAATGTCATAGTATAGTAAGGCATAAAAACATCAATAAATGTCATAGAATTGTAAGGCATAAAAACACCAGAAAATGTCATAGTATAGTAAGGTGTATAAAAACATTTTAAAAAACGTCATAGTATAATAAGGCATAAAAACATCAATAAATGTCATAGTATAGTAAGGCATTAAAATGTCAAAAAACATCATAGTATATTAAGGCATAAAAATGTCAAAAAAAGTCATAGTATAGTAAGGCATAAAAACATCAATAAATGTCATAGTATAGTAAGGCATAAAAATGTCAAAAAACGTCATAATAGAGTAAGGCATAAAAACGTCAAAAAAAGTCATAGTATAGTAAGGCATAAAAATTTCAAAAAAATGTCATAGTATAGTAAGGCATAAAAATATCAAAAAATGTCATACTATATAAAGCATAAGAACATTAAAAAAACGGCATAGTAT
>NW_019432383.1:0-663 GCF_002814215.2 Seriola lalandi dorsalis
GGAGCTCTGCATAGCCATTCTAGCTAGCTAGCCTTTTAGTTTTCTGTGTGCTTGGCCTGATGAAGAGCCTTTTTGGCTCGAAACGTTGCTGATAGCACACCTTCCTTAGTTGATTGTTTTATTTCATTTCATTTTATTTTTTTAGATAAATAAATAGATTAAAAAACATTATTATTAATATATAGTTCATTTATAATTAATAAAAAAATAATAAATAAATAAATAGGACTTACAACATTGAAGACATGGAGGATGGGTGGCACGAGGTGCGCTATGGCAGACGCCGCCAACGCACTCGTGCTCCTCCTGGGGACTGGGGCTATGGGCGGGCAGGGTGGAAGGAGAGTGCACCCCCCTTCCCCCGTAGGAGAAGGGATCAGTTCCCCTATCCTAACCCTAACCCTAACCCTTCAACACTTAGTCAATTTTCAGTACCAATCGTCTCCCATTCATTTCCTATGGGAAAGACGTTTTGGCTTATAACTCCGGAACGAAAGGTCGTAGAGACACGGGAGTGGGTGGCGTCAGACCTAATTAGGGGGCGCTGAACACGCCAGTCTTGGACCCATCTCTCTACGACTTACGGTTCCCGAGATACAGACAATTTAAAATTTTTACGCAATGCATCTCGGGAACCGAAGGTCCCACAGGCGAGTGGCTGGT
>NW_019432385.1:0-336 GCF_002814215.2 Seriola lalandi dorsalis
GCAAATGGTTTCACTTTGTGCCTGACCTTTACCACTAATCACTAACTGGTCCAATGAGAGTCCCTAACACCTGTCCATCAAGGACATTTTTATTTTACCCTTCTTTCTTATCTGTTTGTGTGTCTGCCAACAGGATATCTAAGATAACACACAGATATGGCTTGGCTGTTACAAAGTTGACGGAAATGGGAAAATGAATGAAAATAAAAGAATAAAATAAACATTTTATTAGTCTCAGCTTTTAGCAACCTGGATTCTGAAAAGTCACATAAATCATGAACATGGTTTCCTTTCTCTTCCTGTCATGTAATGTGCTGTACATGTTACAGGCAACTT
>NW_019432386.1:0-336 GCF_002814215.2 Seriola lalandi dorsalis
GAACAAGCTGTAATTATGTTGAACAGGAAACTAATTCAAACTAAATAACAGCAAAACGTGAAAAATTCCTCTTCCACAAAAAGATAAAGAGAAAATAACAGCAATTTAACACAATTGAGTCAAAGCGATGCTCGTATGGAACGAGCTCTTCTCCAGTGACTGACCCCCCAATGACAACCCCCCCATCAGCTCGCCAATCACTCCAGACCACGCATGTCAATCAAAGAGACACGCCCCCAAAATACCAATCTTTAAGTCCTAATAATTAATTGATTAGAGAATTATTTTCAGATGGATCCCCAGAACACTGATCACTTAATGCAATCTTGTGTAATC
>NW_019432387.1:0-1135 GCF_002814215.2 Seriola lalandi dorsalis
AAAAAGTCATAAAAACGACATAGTATAGTAAGGCATAAAAACGTCATAAAAACATCATAGTATAGTAAGGCATGAAAAGTCATAGTATAGTATGCATAAAAGGTCATAGTATAGTATGGCATAAAAAGTCATAAAAACTTCATAGTATAATAAGGAATAAAAAGTCATTAAAATGACGTAGTATAGTAAGGCTTAAAATGTCACACTATAGTAAGGCATAAAAAGTCATAAAAACGACATAGTAAAGTATGGCATAAAATGTCATAAAAACGACAAAGTATAGTAAGGCATAAAAAGTCATAAAAACGACATAGTATAGTAAGGCATAAAAACCTCAAAAAACGTCATAGTATAATAAGGCATAAAAAGTCATAAAAATGACGTAGTATAGTAAGGCTTAAAATGTCATACTATAGTAAGGCATAAAAAGTCATAAAAACTTCATAGTATAATAAGGAATGAAAAGTCATAAAAAAGTCATAGTATAGTAAGTCATAAAAAGTCATAAAAACGACATAGTATAGTAAGGCATAAAAACGTCATAAAAACATCATAGTATAGTAAGGCATAAAAAGTCATAAAAACGACATAGTATAGTAAGGCATAAAAAGTCATAAAAACGACATAGTATAGTAAGGCATAAAAAGTCATAAAAACGTCATAGTATAATAAGGCATAAAAAGTCATAAAAATGACGTAGTATAGTAAGGCATAAAAACCTCAAAAAACGTCATAGTATAGTATAGCATAACAAGTCATAAAAACGTCATAGTATAATAAGGCATAAAAAGTCATAAAAATGACAAAGTATAGTAAGGCATAAAAAGTCATAGTATAGTATGCATAAAAGGTCATAGTATAGTAAGGCATAAAAACCTCAAAAAAACTCATAATATAGTATGGCATAAAAAGTCATAAAAACATCATAGTATAATAAGGCATAAAAAGTCATAAAAATGACGTAGTATAGTAAGGCTTAAAATGTCATACTATAGTAAGGCATAAAATGTCATAAAAACGACAAAGTATAGTAAGTCATAAAAAGTCATAGTATAGTAAGGAATAAAAAGTCATAAAAACGACATAGTATAGTAAGGCATAAAAACGTCATAAAAACATCATAGTATAGTAAGGC
>NW_019432388.1:0-817 GCF_002814215.2 Seriola lalandi dorsalis
TTTTTTGACATTTTTATGCCTTACTATACTATGAAGTTTTTATGACTTTTTATGCCTTACTATTCTATGACGTCTTTTGACATTTTTATGCCTTACTATACTATGACGTTTTTTGACATTTTTATGCCTTACTATACTGTGACGTTTTTATGACTTTTCATACTTTACTATACTATGCCGTTTTTATGACTTTTCATACCTTTCTATACTATTGCATTTGTATGACTTTTTAGGCCTAATGGTACTATGACGTTTTATGTCTTACTATACTATGACATTTTTTGACATTTTTATGCCTTTCTATACTATGACGTTTTTTGACATTTTTATACCTTACTATACTATGACGTTTTTATGACTTTTCATGCCTTACTATACTAGTGTGTTTGTATGACTTTTTATGCCTTACTATACTATAACGTTTTATGTCTTACTATACTATGACGTTTTTTGAGATTTTTATGCCTCACTATGCTATGACGTTTTTATGACTTTTTATGCCTTACTATACTATGACGTTTTTTGATTTTTATGCCTTACTATACTATGACGTTTTTATGACTATTCATGCCTTACTATACTATGACGTTTTTTGACATTTTTATACCTTACTATACTATGAAGTTTTTTGAGATTTTTATGCCTTACTATACTATGACGTTTTTATGACTTTTTATGCCTTACTATACTATGACGTTTTTTGACATTTTTATGCCTTACTATACTATGACGTTTTTATGACTTTTTATGCCTTACTATACTATGACATTTTTATGACTTTTCATACCTTACTATACTATGACGTTTTTTGACATTT
>NW_019432389.1:0-336 GCF_002814215.2 Seriola lalandi dorsalis
TGATAAGGTTTAGGAATCAGATTAATGCAGACTGATACAGTATAAATCTATAAATAGAAATGTTGATTCAGCAGAGATGTTTTAGTCTGAGGAGCTGTGATTTTAACTGAAAGAAAATATCCAATAAACCAGTTTTAACTTCACATTGGCAAACTATAAATATAAGATTTCTACCAATTTAATTATATAAATTTTGGACCTTCTTTTTAATCACTGCTTCAAAATCATTTTAGATGTTTTATGTAATGTGATTTTTTTCTTTAGTTCACGATACTGACTCTTATTTTCAAAGCACTGAGAAAAGTGCCACACAAAAACTATTACTTTAATACCATT
>NW_019432390.1:0-336 GCF_002814215.2 Seriola lalandi dorsalis
AAGAAATGGAGACCCACACTACGTTCATCTTTCATTGTTACAACACAATCTGAAATCTCACTTCTTCAAGCACTCAGTCTGTAATCCAGATATAAATACACACATAATATTTATGGTAGTGAACTGCTCTGTGAGGACACCTGTGCTGTGACATTTAGCATCAATCAAATGTAAAATGTAACTTTTAGTTGATGTGTCACACACACAGCTGGAGACACAGATACACACGCAGCTCTCTATCTCTCCTCACAGGACTCAGTGACGGCTGCTAACACTAACATTGATACCTCTGTGACATCTGACATTCAAAGATCATCTGTGAACATTTGTGCTGTG
>NW_019432391.1:0-501 GCF_002814215.2 Seriola lalandi dorsalis
TCCATTAACTGCAAATCTTGTTGTTTAGTAAAGTGTCTGTGAATGTTTGGAAAGAAGCCGACAAATAAAATGTGTCATGATTATTATTGTTAGGAGCAGTAGAAGTTTCTGCTGAACATTTCCAAAGTCTTTTATTAAATCATCTGTTTTATTCTCTTATTTTATTCTTTATTCAGATTGTGGGACTGCAGTTTGTCAGAGATCAGCTGTTCTTCTCTGGCCTCAGCTCTGAAGTCCAACCCCTCCCACCTGAAACACCTGGACCTGAGTCTCAACAACCTGCAGGATCCAGATGTGAAGCAGCTGTGTGATCTTAAGGAGAGTCCAGACTGTCGACTGGAGATTCTGAGGTCAGTAAAAGGGGCGGAGTCAGTCCTTGCTGCTTCCATCATATTGTACTAAACACAGTATCAGAGCAAAGAGCCAGTGTTTCCTGGAAACCTCCGACCTTCTCAGCAGCTGCTTCCCTCAGTGAAGCTGTGAGAGGAGAACGGTGACAGG
>NW_019432392.1:0-556 GCF_002814215.2 Seriola lalandi dorsalis
ACACTGGGACACACTGGGACACATTGAGACACACTGGGACACACTGGGACACATTGAGACACACTGGGACACACTGGGACACATTGAGACACACTGGGACACATTGAGACACACTGGGACACATTGAGACACATTGAGACACACTGGGACACATTGAGACACATTGAGACACATTGAGACACACAGAGACACATTGAGACACACTGGGACACATTGAGACACATTGAGACACATTGAGACACACTGGGACACATTGAGACACATTGAGACACACTGGGACACACAGAGACACATTGAGACACACTGGGACACACTGGGACACACAGAGACACACTGGGACACATTGAGACACACTGGGACACACAGAGACACACTGGGACACATTGAGACACACTGGGACACACAGAGACACACTGGGACACATTGAGACACACTGGGACACACAGAGACACACTGGGACACATTGAGACACACTGGGACACACAGAGACACACTGGGACACATTGAGACACACTGGGACACACAGAGACACACTGGGACACATTGAGACACACTG
>NW_019432393.1:0-464 GCF_002814215.2 Seriola lalandi dorsalis
GTTTTTTCACTTTTTTTGCCATACTATACTATGTCGTTTTTTTCACTTTTTTTGCCATACTATACTATGTCGTTTTTCTCACTTTTAAGGCCTTATTATACTCTGATGTTTGTATACCTTACTGTACTATTAAATGTTTTTATGTTTCTATGCCTTATCATACCATGTCTTTTTTCGCCATACTATAGTATGTCGTTTTTTTACTTTTTTTGGCATACTATACTATGTGGTTTTTCTCACTTTTAAGGCTTTATTATACTGTGATGTCTTTACACTTAACTATATTATGACATCTTTTGATGTTTTTATACCTGATAATACTATGTCTTTTTTTCACTTTTTTTGCCATACTATACTATGTCGTTTTTTTCAAATTTTCTCACCATACTATACTGTTGTTTTTTTCACTTTCCAGGCCTTACTATATTATGATGTCTTTACACTTAACTATATTATGATGTCTT
>NW_019432394.1:0-640 GCF_002814215.2 Seriola lalandi dorsalis
CCTGTTTTTACAGAATGTAGCCTCTTGAGCTCCGCCCTCACCTCCTCGGCTGTAAAGGTCAGGAGACTTGACCGGAGTGTGGAGGGAGTTGCAGCTGCAGCAGTGGGAGAGAGAACAGGTGAGGCTGTGTCACACCTGTTGTAGAACAGGTTGAACTCATTGGCCTTGTCCACATCACCTGATGTTGCCTGGCTGTTCTTCTCTTTATAGCCAGTGATGGTCCTCATCCCCTTCCACACCTCTCTGGTGTTGTGCTGCAGCTTCCGCTCTACTTTCTTTTTGTAGTCCTTCTTCACCTGCTTTAATCTCCTCTTCAGCTCATGTTGCACACACCTGAGCTTCTCCCTGTCTCCGTCCCTGAAGGCCTCCTTTTTCTGGCTGAGGAGGGTCTTGATGTTACTGGTGATCCAGGGTTTGTTGTTTGGAAAGCAGTGTACAGTCTTTGCTGGTATTACAGTGTCATTACAGATGTTAATGTAGTCCGTGGTACATTCAACCATTCTATCAATGTCAGGGTCCTTGCTTTTATCATTTTCCTGTGACTCCAACAGGATATTCCAATCTGTTCACTCAAAACAGTCTTTTAGAGACTCACTGGTCTCCGAGATCCAGTTCCTGAATGAGCGGGTTGTTGCAGCCT
>NW_019432396.1:0-415 GCF_002814215.2 Seriola lalandi dorsalis
CACCTGTTGTCACTAGATCGCCAGAGAGAAGCCTGAGAGAGGAGATGTAAAACTACATTGAAATGGTTGTTGGCTCTTATAACCACAAATGTATCTTCTTATGGATCAACACTTCAAATTAAACACAGGAAAAGATTCTGCCTGCAGAAAAAAGAAGAAAAGAAACTAACATGCTAATAAGACGTGCCATATTTCTACCTATCCCTACTGTCTGATCAGCTGATCACAATAACCTCCCAGGTGAGGTTACCCCAGTGGATCGGACTGTATCATCTATGAATGCCTTTGTTCTTCATTGTACCTTTTCTTTATCTTTATCTCTACCTAAGGGTGGGGGGGCAGCTTGTTTTGGGACCGGTGGGAGGTGGAGGTTGCGGTAGGGTGTTGACAGGAGACAAGAGGAAAGTTATAGGGA
>NW_019432397.1:0-587 GCF_002814215.2 Seriola lalandi dorsalis
ATCAACCCGCAAGAGACGCCAGCAGATAACATCTGCACGACCTCCTGCAGAGAAGCTGAGCAGAAATCAAGAGAGCCCGAGACAGAAAGTCTCCTGGCAATCCGTCATCATCGAATCCACCTAGATTCCGCGTCTCCGGGGTTACCACGACAACCACAGCCACCTGGGTTCCAGCCGAGGGTCTTCAGCTACAGCGCAACTCACAGTAGGCCGGTCTTAACACTCTGCTCGTGACTGGGTTGATGCCGAAATATAGCAATATTTAATCATCAAACCTAATTCGTAGATGTAGCATCATTAGCTGTATAGCCATAACATATTCTCACCCACCATTGCCAACTCATCACACTGCTCATTTCATTATTATTTTCATCTTTATGATTATTACACTTTGCATTTACTCTGTAGATAGTAGTTTAGTTAATAAACTCCTTTATTTACACCCAGCTGTTGTCCTGTTGTATTCTTTTGACGTAGAGACTGGAGATCCATTGAATCGAGAAGTCATGGCTTCTGATATGAGGTTGATAAATTTGGCAATGCAGTAATTCATTGTTGTCCTCCCAGAGGACTGGTGCCCCATTTCA
>NW_019432398.1:0-565 GCF_002814215.2 Seriola lalandi dorsalis
AGATTGACTCCAGAGTTGATGAAGGTCAGATGGACATGAAGAGCAGCCAGAAACTCCTGAACACTCAGATGGACGAAGCAGAACACCTTGTCCTGGTACAGGCCGCTCTCCTCTTTAAAGATCTGTGTGAACACTCCTGAGTACACTGAGGCTGCTCTGATATCGAAGCCACACTCTGTCAGGTCTGATTCATAGAAGATCAGGTTTCCTTTCTGCAGCTGCTCAAAAGCCAGTTTTCCCAGAGACTCAATCATCTTCCTGCTCTCTGGACTCCAGTGTGGATCTGTCTCAGATCCTCCATCATACTTGACCTTCTTCAGTTTTAGTTGAACCACCAGGAAGTGGATGTACATCTGAGTCAGGGTCTTGGGCAGCTCTCCTCCCTCTCTGGTTTCCAACACCTCCTCCAGAACTGTAGCAGTGATCCAGCAGAAGACTGGGATGTGGCACATGATGTGGAGGCTTCGTGATGTCTTGATGTGGGAGATGATCCTGCTGGCCTGCTCCTCATCTCTGAACCTCTTCCTGAAGTACTCCTCCTTCTGTGGGTCAGTGAACCCTCTGA
>NW_019432399.1:0-650 GCF_002814215.2 Seriola lalandi dorsalis
AAGGCATAAAAAGTCATAGTATAGTAAAGAATAAAAAGTCATAAAAAAGTCCAATTTTAGTAAGGCATAAAAAGTCATAATAGTATAGCAAGGCATAAAAAGTCATAGTATAGTAAGACATAAAAAGTCGTAAAAAAGTGATATTTTAGTAAGGCATAAAAAGTAATAAAAACGACATAGTATAATAAGGCATAAAAAGTCATTAAAAAAACAGTATAGTAAGGCATAAAAAGTCATAGTATAGTAAGACATAAAAAGGCATAAAAAGTCATATTTTAGTAAGGCATAAAAAGTCATAAAAATGACAGTATAGTAAGGCATAAAAAGTCATAAAAAAAACATATTATAGCAAGGCTTAAAAAGTCATAGTATAGTAAGACATAAAAAGTCATAAAAAAGTCATATTTTAGTAAGGCATAAAAAGTCATAAAAAAGTCATATTTTACTAAGGCATAAAAAGTAATAAAAACAACATATTATAGCAAGGCTTAAAAAGTCATAGTATAGTAAGACATTAAAAGTCATAAAAAAGTGATATTTTAGAAAGACATAAAAAGTTTAAAAAACGACATAGTATAGTAAGGCATAAAAAGTCATAGTATAGTAAGACATAAAAAGTCATAAAAAAGTGATATTTTAGGCATAAAAAC
>NW_019432400.1:0-694 GCF_002814215.2 Seriola lalandi dorsalis
GGCATAAAACATCAAAAAAACATCATAGTATACTATGCCATAAAACATCAAAAAAACATCATAGTATACTATGGCATAATACGTCAAAAAAAAATCCGAGCATATTAAAGCATTAAAGGTCATAGAAACATCATACCATGGTAAGATATAGAACAACAGAGTACATTAAGTCATAAAAATGCCAAAAAACATCATAGTTTAGTAAGTCATAAAAATGCCAAAAACGTCATAGTATACAATGGCATAAAATGTCAAAAAAAAATCCAAGCATATTAAAGCATTAAAGGTCATAGAAACATCACACTATTGTAAGGCATAGAACAACATAGTGCATTAAGTCATAAAAATGCCCAAAAACGTCATAGTATAGTAAGTCATAAAAATGCAGCAAAACGTCATAGTATACTATGGCATAAAACGTCAAAAAAACATCACAGTATATTAATGCATAATAGGTCATAAAAACGTCATAGTATGGCAAGGGATGAAACAACATAGCACAGTAAGTCATAAAAATGCCAAAAAAACTCATAGTATAGTAGGGCATAAAACATAAAAAAAAAAAACATCATAGTATATTAAGGCTTAAAACGTCATCAAAACATTATACTATTATAAGGCATAGACTAACAGAGTATAGTAGGTCATAAAAAGGCCAAAAAACGTCATAGTTTAGAAAGTCATAAAAATGCCA
>NW_019432401.1:0-522 GCF_002814215.2 Seriola lalandi dorsalis
ATAGATAGATAGATAGATAGATAGATAGATAGATAGATAGATAGATAGATAGATAGATAGATAGATAGATAGATAGATAGATAGATAGATAGATTGATTATATATCCCCTAGGGGAAATTCATGTGTCCATTAGCTCATTGTTGATAATAATAATAACAACATTATTAATAATAATAATAATAACAGTTGATAATAAATAACCAATAATAATTAGATTAGTCCACTTCCTTTGGTTGAGGTGTTGTATAGCCTGATGGCAGTGGGAACAAAGGATCTCCTGAACCCCTGTTCTGTGAGATGAGACGTTTGCTGCACCTGTAGCTGCTTCTCTGTCCTGCCAGAATGTTGTGGAGAGGATGGTTGGTATTGTCTAAGATGGCCTCCATCTTACACTGCATGCATCTCTCCACAATAGTCCTGAGTGAGTCCAGACTCCTGGCAAGCACAGACCCAGCCTTTTTGACCATCTTGTCCAGTCTCTATGTGATCATTTTGGACATGCTGCTGCCCCAGCAGACTGC
>NW_019432402.1:0-463 GCF_002814215.2 Seriola lalandi dorsalis
TCTCTGTCTCTTCGTCTTTCAGTCTGTCTGTCTCTGTCTCTCTCTGTCTGTCTGTCTGACTCTCTCTGTCTCTTCTTCTTTCAGTCTGTCTGTCTCTCTCTGTCTTTCTCTGTCTCTTCGTCTTTCAGTCTGTTTGTCTCTCTCTGTCTGTATGTCTGTCTGTCTGTCTCTGTCTGTCTGTGTCTCTGTCTCTCTCTGTCTCTCTCTGTCTGTCTGTCTGACTCTCTGTCTCTTCGTCTTTCAGTCTGTCTGTCTCTCTCTGTCTGTCTCTCTCTGTGTCTCTGTCTCTTTGTCTTTCAGTCTGTCTCTTCGTCTTTCAGTCTGTCTGTCTCTCTCTGTCTCTCTCTGTCTCTTCGTCTTTGTGTCTGTCTGTCTGTCTCTGTCTGTCTGTGTCTCTGTGTTTCTGTCTCTCTCTGTCTCTTCGTCTTTGTGTCTGTCTGTCTGTCTCTGTCTGTCTGTGTCT
>NW_019432403.1:0-476 GCF_002814215.2 Seriola lalandi dorsalis
AGTATAGTAAGGCGTGAAAATAGAAAAAAATGGCATAGTATAGTAAGGCATAAAAGGTCATAAAATGATTGACATTAATAAGGCATAAAAAGTGAAAAAAAAGACATAGTATAGTAAGGCATAAAAAGTGAAAAAAACAGCCAAGTATAGTAAGGCTTAAGAAGTGAAAAAAAAGCATAGTATAGTAAGGCGTAAAAAGTGAAAAAAAAAAAAACAGTATAGTATAGTAAGGCGTAAAAACTGAAAAAAAACAACATAGTATAGTAAGGCATGAATAATGAAAAACAAACATAGTATAGTAAGGCGTGAAAAGTGAAAAAATGGCATAGTATAGTAAGGCATAAATAATAAAAAAAACAACATAGTATAGTAAGGCATGAAAACTGAAAAAAAAACATAGTATAGTAAGGCATAAATAATGAAAAAACCAACATAGTATAGTAAGGCATGAAAAGTGAAAAAAACAACATAGTATA
>NW_019432404.1:0-618 GCF_002814215.2 Seriola lalandi dorsalis
AGAAGATTATAATCTGAAGACAACAGTATATATATGTACACACATATACACCAGACCGCAGTAGTACCAAGTACCAAGTGGCCACTTTAGCACAGCTGTGAAGTACTTGTACTTGACTCGAGTGTTGTCCTTCTCTGCTGCTGTGATTCTGCTCGTGTCCGACAGCTTCATCAGGGTCGTTGGGGTCAGCAGGGTTAACATGAAGACGTGACACAGCGGATCATGTGACAGCACAGTGGTTTACAACCAGTACCAGAACAGGTGAGGCTGTGTCTTCTTCTTCTTCTTTGTGCCATGGCTCCACCAACTGGCCCAGGGATGTAACTACACTTACTGCAGCTACTTTAAACACACTCTGTACAGCACATACACACAGTAAACAGCTGTGGGACAAACACTAGAAGAGCTCTGAGCGAGGCCTTAAATCTCCTCAGCTGCTTGATTTACCCAAGTATTCTGGGACTCTTGGGTTCCTCAGGTGCAGAACTTCCTGATGAAACGGGCCTGGTGATACGATCTGCAAGAACCCAAGTGGAGAGAAGAACCCTTCACATGTGGTCAGAGTCTGACCTCCGATGTTCACCGTGCACTTTTACATCCAAGTTCCTTCAGATGAGC
>NW_019432405.1:0-486 GCF_002814215.2 Seriola lalandi dorsalis
AAGCATCAAAGGAAATAGTATTTTAAGGCATAAAAATCCCAAAAAACATCATTGTATAGTATGTCATAAAAATATCTAAAAACGTCATAGTATGGTATGGCATAAAACGTCAAAAAAACATCATAGTATATTATGGCATAAAAGGTCATAAATACGTCATAGTATGGTAAAGAATGAAAGGAAATAGTATTTTAAGGCATAAAAATGCCAAAAAAACGTCATATAATAGTATGTCATAAAAATGTCAAAAAACGTCATAGTATAGCATGGCATAAAACGTCAAAAAAACATCATAGTGTATTAAGGCATAAAAAGTCATAAAAACGTCATAGTATGGTACAGAATAAGATTACATAGGATAGGGAGGTATAATGATCCCAAAAAACATCATATTATAGCATGTCATAAAAATGTCAAAAAACGTCATAGTATAGCATGGCATAAAATGTCAAAAAAACATCATAGTATATTATGGCATAAAAGGTC
>NW_019432406.1:0-435 GCF_002814215.2 Seriola lalandi dorsalis
AAAAGTCATAAAACGTCATAGTATAGTAAGGCATAAAAAGTCATAAAATCTTCATAGTATAGTAAGGCATAAAAAGTTTAAAAAACGTCATAGTATAGTTAGGCATAAAAAGTCATAAAACGTCATAGTATAGCAAGACATAAAAAGTTTAAAAAACGTCATAGTATAGTTAGGCATAAAAAGTCATAAAAACATCACAGTATAGTAAGGTATAAAAAGTTTAAAAACATCATAGTATAGTTAGGCATAAAAATGACATAGCATAGTAAGGAATAAAAATTTAAAAAAACGTCATAGTATAGTAAGGCATAAAAAGTTTAAAAAACGTCATAGTATAGTAAGACATGAAAAGTCATAAAAACATCAACATATAGCAGGGCATAAAAAGTCATAAAATCCACTTAGTATAGTGAGGTAAAAAAAAGTCACCAAAAC
>NW_019432407.1:0-577 GCF_002814215.2 Seriola lalandi dorsalis
TATATATATATATATATATATATATACACATTGTTCATGTAAATAAACTTTGGATTTCTCAAGGCTCCAACTGAAATAAACAAATAATGAAAAAAGTGTCTTCAGATTTCTGATAGCTCAATGATTCAGAGAGGGAAATTAGTTTTCCATCAACTACATACTAATTAGACTCTCTGTCAGTCCTCTAATGAAAATTTGAATTTTATTATAAAGATCATATTGTACGGGAATGAAAACCTTGTATCTCCACACACTACTTAAACAGCCACTGAGGGGTCTGGTCCTGTGAGAGTTTGTGGTGACACAGACTTTGAGAAGAAGTGTCCAAAATCAAACCTTCAGATTTGTTGTGCAGGTTGATTCCTCTCACCACCTGCTGAGCTGCTGCAGCTCTGTCCACCGTCGTCCTCCACTGAAGACACGACATCCAGGAAAACACTGGACCACAGTGGAGCGACCTCATCATCAACCACACACACCTGGAGCTCATCAACCGTGACTTACTGCAATACAACTTTCACAACTATCCAGATGCAGGAGGCGCCCTCTGGTGGCGGGAGGTGGAAACACTGAAACA
>NW_019432408.1:0-638 GCF_002814215.2 Seriola lalandi dorsalis
ATGGAAATCGATTCACTGTGCTATTAGGTATGAAGTAAGAAAGGGTTCTCACTAGTTCGGTGAATTGGTGAGTCTAAATTACCCAAAGCAGTAAATGTGAGTGTACGTCTCTCTCTCTCTTTATTTGTCACACATTCAGTCACACAAGCAAAGGCCCTTTGCACAATCTTAATGTACATGGTAAAAAAAAAGTATTAACACATGTATTATTACAAAGCTAAAAACAAAAGAGAATTGTTTTTACTTAACACAAGATACAAAACTCTACTTACACAGATTTGCTGTTTTAACTGCTTGAATATGCATATCTACTACCTTGGTAAAAATTCCTATTTTTTAAAATCAGTATTGAACTTTTTATATGACACTTTTCACTTAAAAGTTCCATATTGTATAAAGTGAGATTTCCATGTGTTGTTTGATTATAGATCAGGTCTAGGTTCTATATTTATACTGTGAAAGTATCAAAGCCTCAGTCCACAGAAAAACGCACACAGCCTGTATTCAGACACTGAACCTTAAAACCAGCTGAAGGACTTCTGTAACTTTGTGATGTGACAACAAAGCAGCAGTTAAGAGTACTTGAAGGGGGCAATAAGAACATAAAAGGCAGGGCAACACAACATGAAACCAGACTC
>NW_019432409.1:0-562 GCF_002814215.2 Seriola lalandi dorsalis
TAAAAACGTCAAAAAACGTAATAGTATAGTAGGGCACAAAAACGTCATAGTATAGCAAGGCATAAAAACGTCAAAAAATGTCATAGTATAGCATGGCATGAAAACGTCAAAAAACGTCATAGTATAGTAAGGCATAAAAACGTCATAGTATAGCATGGCATGAAAACGTCAAAAAATGTCATAGTATAGTAAGACAAAAAAACGTAATAGTATAGTAAGGATTAAAACGTCAAAAAACGTCATAGTATAGTAAGGCATAAAAACGTCATAGTATAGCATGGCATGAAAATGTCAAAAAACGTCATAGTATAGCATGGCATGAAAATGTCAAAAAACGTCATAGTACAGTAACACAAAAAAACGTCAAAAAATGTCATAGTATAGCATGGCATGAAAACGTCATAGTATAGCATGGCATAAAAATGTCAAAAAATGTCATAGTATAGTAAGACAAAAAAACGTCATAGTATAGCATGGCATAAAAACGTAAAAAAATGTCATAGTATAGTAAGGTATAAAAACGTCAAAAAATGTCATAGTATAGCATGGCATGAAAATGTCA
>NW_019432410.1:0-472 GCF_002814215.2 Seriola lalandi dorsalis
TGCCTTATCCATTAGGCCACTGGGGCTTCATGTGCTCCAACTGGCAGGCCAAAGGACTGGTGGCCATGGACATTAAAACCCAGGTGTTGGAGGAATTCAGTGAAGCCACGGAGAAGAATTTTCAGCTGTCCTCACAGAGTCGCTGGTCAGGTCAATGCTTTATGCATTAGGCCACTGGGGCTCTGTGGTTTTAAGGACGACTTCTGTTGATGTGCAATAAGTCCATCTACAAAGCTATTTTATCATAAGCTATTTTATTTCAGTCAAAAGGAGACCATTGAGGTTGTTGGGGCTCCTTCCATTGGAGGTCTTCCAGACGTCCAACTGGTAGGAGGCCTTGGGGTGGACCCAAAGTAGCTTTGAGTACAGTCTGAGATGTTTTACACGAACCAGTTTTAGTTCAGGTAACCATGCTGTAAAGCTGTTAGCAGAGGATGGTTTCGATCCATCGACCTCTGGGTTATGGGCCCAG
>NW_019432411.1:0-591 GCF_002814215.2 Seriola lalandi dorsalis
AAGTCATAGTATAGTAAGGCATGAAAAGTCAAAAAAAGTCATAGTATAGTAAGGCATAAAAAGTAAAAAAAACAACATATTATAGTAAGGCACAAAAACGCCATAGTATAGTAAGGCATAAAAAGTCAAAAAAACAACATAGTATAGTAAGGCCCAAAAAGTCATAGTATAGTAAGGCATGAAAAGTCAAAAAAAGGTCATAGTATAGTAAGGCATAAAAAGTAAAAAAAACGACATAGTATAGTAAGGCATAAAAACGACATAGTATAGTAAGGCATAAAAAGTCACAAAAAAGTCATAGTATAGTAAGGCATAAAAAGTCAAAAAAAGTCATAGTATAGTAATGCATAAAAAGCAAAAAAAACAACATAGTATAGTAAGGTATAAAAAGTCAAAAAAACGTATAGTATAGTAAGGCACAAAAACGCCATAGTATAGTGAGGCATAAAAAGTCACAAAAACGTCATAGTATATTAAGGCATAAAAAGTCACAAAAATGTCATAACATAGGAAGGCATAAAAACGACATAGTATAGTAAGGCACAAAAACGTCATAGTATATTAAGGCATAAAAAGTCACAAAAATGTCAT
>NW_019432412.1:0-344 GCF_002814215.2 Seriola lalandi dorsalis
CAACGATCTTCAAGACGTGATGAGCATGGTCATCTCTGATGGTTTCTTTGCTGACATCCTGTCAAAAACATGTGAATCAGTGATCAGAAGTCAATATACTATAGATATTTTCTTTAAAGTTCCTGAATATACAAGAGGTGATTCACAGGGTTGGCTAATTAAAGTGGCCATTTAATACTTATACAATAATGCAACAGAAATAAGATATTCAGAACAAGACATTGGTTAAAGTATTTACATAAGTACTGATTTGAATCAATTTACTTTTACATAGATAAAGACTTAACTAAAGTTATTAAATGTCTTTTCACATCTTTCTCAGTTCAAGTTAACCCTACTTTGTG
>NW_019432413.1:0-897 GCF_002814215.2 Seriola lalandi dorsalis
TCATAGTATAGTAAGGCATAAAAAGTCATAAAAACGTCATAGTATAGTAAGGCATAAAAACGACATAGTATAGAAAGGCATAAAAAGTCATAAAAACGTCATAGTATAGTAAGGCATTAAAAGTCATATAAAAACGTCATAGTATAGTAAGGCATAAAAAGTCATAAAAATGTCATAGTAGAGTAGGGCATAAAAACGACATAGTATAGTAAGGCATTAAAAGTCATAAAAACGTCATAGTATAGTAGGGCATAAAAAGTGCTAAAAATGTCATAGTACATTGTATGGCATGAAAC
Organism: Seriola lalandi dorsalis; assembly: GCF_002814215.2. NCBI lineage: Eukaryota > Metazoa > Chordata > Actinopteri > Carangiformes > Carangidae > Seriola > Seriola lalandi. Next base: position 297 of record NW_019432413.1, read on the forward strand.
TCTGGAAACCGACATAATATAGAAAAGTATAAAAAGTTAGAAAAATGTCAAAGTATAGTAAGGCATAATAAGTCATAAAAGCGATATAGTATAGTAAAGCATAAAAAGTCAGAAAAACATCATTGTATATTAAGGCATAAAAAGTCATAAAAATGTCATAGTATAGTAAGGCATTAAAAGTCAGAAAAACTTCATAGTATAGCAAGGCATAAAAAGTCATAAAAATGTCATAGTATAGTAAGGCATAAAAGTGATATCGTATAGTAAGGCATAAAAAGTCATAAAAACATCATTGTATATTAAGGCATAAAATGTCATAAAAACGTCATTGTATATTAAGGCATAAAAAGTCATAAATACGTCATAGTATAGTAAGGCATAAGAACGACATAGTATAGTAAGGCATAAAAAGTCATAAAAACATCATTGTATATTAAGGCATGAAAAGTCATAAAAACGACATAGTATAGTAGGGCATAAAAGTGATACAGTATAGTAAGGCATAAAAAGTCATAAAAACATCATTTTATATTAAGGCATAAAAAGTCATAAAAACATCATTGTATATTAAGGCATAAAAAGTCATAAAAACGACAGTATA
>NW_019432414.1:0-585 GCF_002814215.2 Seriola lalandi dorsalis
TTTAACTGACTTATTCACTTGCTTACTTTAACACAGTCATTTTACTTCCACTGTAGTAAAATGTCAGTAACAGCAGTTAGTGACCGTTCACATGGTGACGAGCTGACATCCTCTCCAGTCAGTTTCTGTTACTGCGAGAGTTTATTGCTGCTCTGTCTGAACACAGTTAATGTTTCTGTTTTCTTCATCACAGAGTCGAACTACCTGCTGTACATTTAAACTTACACTAGTTCTGCTCCAGCACCCAGAGCTCTCTGCTCCTTTCAGTGACTTTCACTAATTCAACATTTGTTTACATGATATTCAGATGATAGTTACTTTGGCTTAGCAGTCAGCGCTAGCTTCTCTCTCTCTTTCTCTCTCTCTCTCTCTCTGTGTCTAGGACCAACAGATGAACATGTTCATCAGAGTGTGGTGTTGTTGTAACCTCAGTGTGGAGGATTGTGATGTTTATTACAGCTTCAGTGATGTCTGCTGTCTTACCTTCGACACACAGCTCTGCTCGTTAACCTGATCTGCTCATTAACTGCTGCTTCTCTAGTCTGTGACGTCTGTGTGCACAGCAGCTTTCAGTGTTGATAGGCT
>NW_019432415.1:0-473 GCF_002814215.2 Seriola lalandi dorsalis
TACTATACCTATGACATTTTTTGCCATACTGCACTATCACGTTTTTTGACATTTTTATGCCTTATTATACGATGACATTTTTTGCCATTTTATGCCATAATATACTATGACGTTTCAATCCATACTATACTATGACGTTTTTTGACAATTTCATGCCATACTATATCATGACTATAACATTTTTTGCCATACTATATAATGACGTTTTTTTCCCATTTTTATGCCTTACTATACAATGACATTTTTTGACAATTTCATGCCATACTATATTATGACGTTTTTTGAGGTTTTATGCCTTACTATACTATGATGTTTTTTGACAATTTTATGCCATACTATACTATGACATTTTTTGACAATTTCATGCCATTCTATATTATGACGTTTTTTGACAATTTTATGACATACTATACTATGACGTTTGACAATTTTATGCCTTATTATGCTATGATGTTTTAATCCATACTACACTA
>NW_019432416.1:0-749 GCF_002814215.2 Seriola lalandi dorsalis
ACAGATTTTCTATCAGATAAAACTTTTCACAGCATGAGAATATGTTGCAGTCAAACCTCTAGTGTTTTAGTGTCAGTGCAGCTGTTGAGTCAGATCAGTTCCTCTGCAGCTGAGGGAGGTTTTTGTACGACGCTTTTTCACTGTGTGAACGGGAAGCTGAGACCCTGCTGACAGTAGTAAACTCCTGAATCTTCAGCCTGAACTCCACTGATGGTCAGAGTGTAGTCAGTCCTTGATCCACTTCCACTAAAACGATCTGGAACTCCAGACTGACGGCCTGTAGCTAAATAAATCAGGAGTTTAGGAGCTTCTCCAGGTTTCTGAAGGTACCAGTGGAGCCACTTCTTAGCCTCATATTCAACACTTGAACTGGTTTGACATCTGATAGAGACAGTCTGTCCTGGAACAACTGACTGAGATCCAGGAGACTGAGTCACAGTGATTTCTCCTGATGAACCTGGAAAACATGAAGAAGAGGAGAAGGGATATTGAGACAAATCCAGCTTGGAGAAAGATGATCAACATCCAAACAGAAGAGGATCATTTCTTTAACATGGAGAACAGATGGAAGAAGGTCAATGCTGCTTGTCTCAGTGTTTCTCCATCACAGCAGAACATCATTGTGGTGAACCTGGTTGCATCCTGAAGCAAAGTTTTCACAAGAGAGTCTCACCCTGAACAAGGAGCCCCAGGGTGGCCAGCAGTAGAGTCAGAGACATCATCATTGTGCTGCCGGCGTGTCAGTGGCT
>NW_019432417.1:0-1042 GCF_002814215.2 Seriola lalandi dorsalis
TTTTATGCCTTACTATACTATCACTTTTTATGACTTTTTTATGAATTTTTTATGCCATACTATACTATAACTTTTTTATGACTTTTTATAACTTACTATACTATGACTTTTTTATAACTTTTTATAACTTACTATACTATGACTTTTTATGCCTTTTTATAACTTACGTTTTTATGACTTTTTATGCCTTACTATACTATGACGTCTTTATGACTTTTTATGCCATACTATACTGACATTTTTATGACTTTTTATGCCTTACTATACTATGCCTTTTTTGTGACTTTTTATGTCTCACTATACTTTTACTTTTTTACGACTTTTTATAACTTACTATACTATGACGTTTTTATAACTTTTTATGCCTTAATGTACTATGACGATTTTATGAGCTTTTATGCCTTACTATACTATCACTTTTTATGCCTTACTATACTATGACATTTTTAGAACTTTTTATACCCTACTATACTATGACTTTTTTATGAATTTTTTATGCCATACTATACTATAACTTTTTTATGACTTTTTATAACTTACTATACTATGACTTTTTTATAACTTTTTATAACTTACTATACTATGACTTTTTATGCCTTTTTATAACTTACGTTTTTATGACTTTTTATGCCTTACTATACTATGACTTTTTATGACTTTTTAAGCCTTACTATACTATGATGTTTTTATGACGTTTTATGCCTTACTATACTATGACTTTTTTGTGACTTTCTTATGCCTTACTATACTAAGACTTTTTATGCCGTACTATACTATGACTTTTTTATGACTTTTTATAACTTACTATACTATGACTTTTTATGCCTTACTATACTATGATGTTTTTATGACGTTTTATGCCTTACTATACTATGACGTTTTTGTGACTTTTTATGACTTACTATACTATGACATTTTTAGGACTTTTTATACCTTACTATACTACAACTTTTTATGCCTTACTATACCATGACATTTTTATAACTTTTTATGCCATACTATACTATGACTTTTTTATGAATTTTTTATGCCATACTATACT
>NW_019432418.1:0-654 GCF_002814215.2 Seriola lalandi dorsalis
TTAAAAATTACAATTACTTACCTGTTAAAAATAAAACTACAATTACTTACCGTACTTACCTACTAAAAATTAATTAAATTAATTAAATTAAATTAAAAAAATTACAATTACTTACCTTACTTACCTGAAAAAATCACAACTACTTACCTTACTTAACTGTCAAAAAATAAAAATTACAATCTTACTTACCTAATAAAAACCAACCAAAAAAATTACAATTAAAAATTACAATTACTTACCTAATAAAAACTACAATCACCTACCTGTTAAAAATTACTAAACATCAAACCGAAGAAAAAAAAGAAAAAAAGACAAAACTTTACGGGACAGGGATTCGTTTGGAATTGAGAACTGCAGACAACGGGCGTCGGCCAGTGCACTGCCTTTGATTCCCCACTTTCAACTGCCCAGTCGTCGGACGAAGCAGGGGGAATCATCGAGATAATTAAAAAATCCTAACCCTAACCCTCCCACAGGCGAGTGGCTGGTACCGTTGGAAAGGGCGTGGCCGAATTAGTGGGGGCGAAACTTGGTTTCAGGTCTCTACGACCTTCCTATCAGAAGCTACAGACCTTAACGAGTATGGTAGGGGGTACGATAGGTGGCAAAACTCTGTTACCCTAACCCTAACCCTAACCCTAACCCTAACCCTAA
>NW_019432419.1:0-549 GCF_002814215.2 Seriola lalandi dorsalis
CATAGTATAGTGAGTTATAAAAACTGAAAAAAAACGACATAGTGTAGTAAGGCCTCAAAAGTGAAAAAAACGATATAGTATAGTAAGGCCTCAAAAGTGAAAAAAACGACATAGTATAGTAAGGCATAAAAAGTGAAAAAACAACATAGTATAGTAAGTCATTAAAAAGTTTTAAAAAACGACATAGTATAGTAAGGCCTCAAAAGTTAAAAAAACGATATAGTATAGTAAGGCCTCAAAAGTGAAAAAAACGACATAGGATAGTAAGGCCTCAAAAGTGAAAAAAACGATATAGTATAGTAAGGCCTCAAAAGTGAAAAAAAACGACATAGTATAGTAAAGCATAAAAGGTGAAAAAATGACATAGTATAGTAAGGCATAAAAAATCAGAAAATCGTCATACTATGCAAAGGAATAAAAATGACATTTGAAGACCCCTCTACGAGGGCATGTCCCTATTTGTTTTTTCTGTTTTCCTTTCAGGTGCTGGAGGTACGAATCAGCATGATATGCTACACATGACCCTGGTGTGCTATATTAAGTCTACTT
>NW_019432420.1:0-465 GCF_002814215.2 Seriola lalandi dorsalis
CAACCAGGAAAAGCCACACCAGTTTCCTCTGTTTCCTCTGAGAGTTTCTTTTTATCTGGAGAATCAGGAACTTTTCTTGGACGCTTGGTAAATGATGGTTACTCTCTGTTGTTACTGGCCTCTCCAGCTCTCCAAAATCAGTCTTTCCTTATTGACCTCAAATGCATCAGTACCGGTGCGCAGTAAGGGAAAGTCACCACAGACCCCAGATTTAAAAGGCAGCTATACTGCAGAATACAGAGATTTACCTGGAGCTGAGAGGGTTAATCAGCTCTGTGAGAACTCATTTAACAAAGGTTTGGATTTCACACACGTTCCTTTATATGTAAAAGTCCTGCACTCCAGCTTTAAGTGGCCAGATACCAAAGAGCTGATAGGATCAATACAGAATCAAGATTCAATACATTATCAGCTCCTGAAAGATTCACAAAAACGTCACATTCATCACACAGAAATATCTAAAAG
>NW_019432421.1:0-402 GCF_002814215.2 Seriola lalandi dorsalis
GGTAAGGGTTAGCCTGTTTATTTATTAATGTCAAGAATAACACAAAAAAGTAAAAACTAATTTCCATTGTGGTCCATATGAGCACAATAGAGAGAGTTTCTATGGATTTCTGAGAATTTCTATGTTAATTATAGCCATGCAGTGAATGAATGAATGAAACTTGATTTATCCCAGTGTACTGTTCTCTTTTGTGCAGTAGTACTCATGAGCATCCAGGGGCAATACACAAAGACCATCCACTTCTTTTGCTGTGTCTTTTGCCCTCGTCTCTATCCATTGTGATATTTACCAACAACTCCTAGTGACAAACCATCAAACAACAACCACACAGACAAACAGCGAACCATCCCCGTGACGTCACATGACGAATAGCTACAGTTGTAAACCAAGTGTAAGATATAG
>NW_019432422.1:0-391 GCF_002814215.2 Seriola lalandi dorsalis
AAAGCTCTTGTCAAGTAACCACAGAAAACTTACAAATAGCCCCTTTAATGATACAGATAGTGACACAGACGGTTCTGTTTGTCACCACAGTGGAATACTAGGTCGGTAGATGGGACCAAATGCTCAACTACAAATGTACTTTTCCTCATAGATTTACCAGATCCTTACACACACTTACTTTGACATCACCATTAAAATATGCAGTTACTAGTTTGTGCTATGTGTTTTTTTTTTTCAAATGAACAGAAGTTGAAATGAAACTCAGCCAGTGTTCACAAGCTAATTTCACACTTTTTTCTTGCAAAACATGGCGTTAATGGGCCTCGCGATTTTCACCTTAGCTGTTCTCAGACCACACTGAGCTGTCTCTTCCTGTCACACATGTGATGTG
>NW_019432423.1:0-626 GCF_002814215.2 Seriola lalandi dorsalis
TAAAAAGTCCCAAATCTTCAGTCCAAGTCGAGTCTCAAGTTGCTGTGATTTAAGTAGTGATTTAAGTGTGACTCAAGTCTTACTCGCAAACTCGAGTCCCCATCTCTCGCTCTACCAAAAGTGGAGTATATTTGTTTACTTACACACACACACTACGGCTAATGTACAGTTGGTTTTGCTGTTTGTGCAAATGGAACACAAGCTAAAATACCTAAACATTTAAAATGAAGTGATCAAAAGAGAGTCGAAAATTCATTTGCATGCTGAATGCTCCTTCATGTTTGGTTGAGTTGACATTTGTTAGTGCTTGCATGTGTTTGTGTATGTTTATGCACATTTTTATTCTGAAGATAGTGTGTGTGTCTATCCCAGTGTGCATTCTCTCTCTCCATCTCTTTTGCCGTCTGCGCCTCTAATCCCTGAGTGTGTCACTAATGGCAGGTCCAGGTGTTCTGCTCTGCTCTGCTCCTCCCCTGGGACTGAGTGTGTGTGTATGTGTGTGTGTGTGTGTATATGTGTGTGTGTGTGTGTGTGTGTGTGTGTGTGTGTGTGCATGTGCATGTATTCCTCTCATGGGGGGTTTAGTAGTTGTGAGTAGGGGGCTGTCCAGGATCCCGTCCTCCAGA
>NW_019432424.1:0-470 GCF_002814215.2 Seriola lalandi dorsalis
AAAACGTCATAGTATAGTAAGGCATAAAAACGTCATAGAATAGTAAGGCATAAAAACGTCATAGAATAGTAAGGCATAAAAAAGTCATAGAATAGTATGGCATAAAAACGTTAAAGTCTAATAAGGCATAAAAAGTCATAGATTAGTAATGCATAAAAACTGCATAGTTTAATAAGGTATAAAAAACGTCATAGTATAGTAAGGCATAAAAACGTCATAGAATAATGAGGCATAAAAAAGTCATAGAATTGTAAGGCATAAAATCGTCATAGTCTATTAAGGCATAAAAATGTCATAGAATAATAAGGCATAAAAAAGTCATAGAATAGTATGGCATAAAAAGTAATAGTCTAATAAGGCATAAAAAAGTCATAGTATAGTAAGGCATAAAAACGTCATAGAATAGTAAGGCATAAAAAAATTCATAGAATAGTATGGTGTAAAAAGTAATAGTCTAATAAGGCATAAAA
>NW_019432425.1:0-1359 GCF_002814215.2 Seriola lalandi dorsalis
AATAAGGCATAAAACGTCATAAAAACTTCATTGTATAGTAAGGCATAAAATTGTCATAAAAACGTCATAGTATTGTAAGGCATAAAACATCATAGTATAGTAAAGCATAAAATCGTCATAAAAATATCATAGTATTGTAGGGCATAAAAGGTCATAGTATAGTCAGGCATAAAATTGTCATAAAAATGTCATAGTATAGTAAGGCATAAAAATGTCCTAGTATAGTAAGGCATAAAATTGTCATAAATACGTCATAGGCATAAAACGTCATAATATATTCAAGGCATAAAATTGTCATAAAAACGTCATAGTATAGTAAGGCATAAAAACGTCATAAAAACGTCATAGCATAGTAAGGCATAAAATCATCATAAAAACGTCATAGTATAGTAAGGCATAATATCATCATAGTATAGTAATGTATAAAATGTCATAAAAACGTCAGTATATTTAGGCATACAAACGTCATAATATAGTAAGGCATAAAATCGTCATAAAAACGTTATAGTATAGTAAGGCATAAAAATGTCATAGTATAGTAAGGCATAAAATGTTGTAGTATAGTAAGGAAGAAAATTGTCATAAAATTGTCATAGAAGACATAAAAATGTCATAAAAACGTCATAGTATAGTAAGGCATAAAAACGTTATAGTATATTCAAGGCATAAAATGTAGTCATAAGTCATAAAAACGTCATATTATAACAAGGCATAAAAATGTCAAGAAATAGTAAGGCATAAAAACATCATAGTATAGTATGGCATAAAATTGTCCTAAAAACGTCATAGTATAGTAAGGCAAAAAAAACGTCATAAAAACGTTATAGTATAGTAAGGCCTAAAACGTCATAAAAATGTCATTGTATAGTAAGGCATAAAACGTCATAGTATAGTAAGGCATAAAACATCAAGCTATAATAAGGCATAAAACGTCATAAAAACTTCATTGTATAGTAAGGCATAAAATTGTCATAAAAACGTCATAGTATAGTAAGGCATTAAAACATCATAGTATATTAAGGCATAAAATTGTTATAAAAACGTCATAGTATTGTAAGGCATTAAAAACGTCATAAAAACGTTATAGTATAGTAAGGCCTAAAACGTCAAGCTATAATAAGGCATAAAACGTCATAAAAACTTCATTGTATAGTAAGGCATAAAATTGTCATAAAAACGTCATAGTATTGTAAGGCATAAAACATCATAGTATAGTAAAGCATAAAATCGTCATAAAAATATCATAGTATTGTAGGGCATAAAAGGTCATAGTATAGTCAGGCATAAAATTGTCATAAAAATGTCATAGTATAGTAAGGCATAAAAATGTCCTAGTATAGTAAGGCATAAAATTGTCAT
>NW_019432426.1:0-448 GCF_002814215.2 Seriola lalandi dorsalis
AGCAAAAAAGGTGAAAAAACAACATAGTATAGTATGGCAAAAAAAATGAAAAAATGGCAGACTATATTAAGGCATCAAAACATCAAAAAACGTCATAGTATACTAAGGGATAAAGATGTCATTGTATATTAAAACCTAAAAAGTGAGAAAAACGACATAGTATAGTAAAAAAAAAAAAGTGAAAAAACGGCATAGTATATTAAGGCATAAAAACATCAAAAAACGTCATAATATGGTAAGGGATAAAGATGTCATAGTATTTTGACGCCTATAAAGTGAGAAAAATGACATAGTATAAAATGGTGAAAAAAAGTGAAAAAACGGCATAGTATAGTATGGCAAAAAAAGGAAAAATGGCATAGTTTAATGAGGCATAAAACATCAAAAAACGTCATAATATACTAAGGGATAAAGATGTCATTGTATATTAAAACCTAAAAAGTGAGAA
>NW_019432427.1:0-629 GCF_002814215.2 Seriola lalandi dorsalis
TGTTTGACTGGAGGGGAATCTCTCTGATTGGCTGCCTGGTTCAGATGCACTTCATTCACTTTGTTGGAACTTTCCAGTGCACTTTACTGGCGTGGATGGCATTGGACCGCTACTTCGCCATCTGCACGCCACTCTACTACCATGAAGGCATGGCACTACAGAGGTTTCTCAGGTTTATGATCCCACCTGTGATCAGAAACATCCTCATAATCACAGCGTTTGTGAGTCTTGCAGGGCCCTTGTCCTTCTGTGCTTCTAATGTGATAAATCACTGTTTCTGTGAGCACATGGCCTTGGTGGAGCTGGCCTGTGGAAGCACCACCATTAACAACCTGGTGGGGTTACTGGCTGTGTTCCTCATCCCTGTGGCCGACTTCATCTTCATCGCTGCCTCTTATGTGGTGATATTCAGGTCTGTGCTGAAGTCCGGCAGATCAGGTTTCAAAGCTCTTGATACTTGCATCACCCACATTGTGGTCATCAGCATCAGCCTGACTGTGGCGCTTACTGCTTTCCTTTCCTACCGGATCAGAGTTGGTCTTCCTGCCGCTAGTCAGGTTTTCTTCAGCACCATGTACCTGCTGTTCCCAAGCTGCTTCAACCCGATCATCTACGGCGTCAGAACCACA
>NW_019432428.1:0-841 GCF_002814215.2 Seriola lalandi dorsalis
CTTACTATACTATGATGTTTTCATGCCTTACTATACTATGATGTTTTTTGATAATTTTACGCCTTACTATACTGTGACATTTTCATGCCTTACTATACTATGGCATTTTTTGACATTTTCATCCCTTACTATACTATGATGTTTTTTGACATTTTTATGCTTTACTGTACTATGGCATTTTTTGACATTTTTACACCTTACTATACTATGACGTTTTCATGCCTTACTATAATATGTCATTTTTTTACATTTTCATGCCTTACTATACTATGGCATTTTTTTACATTTTCATGCCTTACTATACTATTATGGTTTTTGACATTTTTATGCTTTACTATACTATGGCATTTTTTTAAATTTTTATGCCTTACTATACTGTAACATTTTTATGCCTTACTATACTATGGCATTTTTTGACATTTTTACACCTTACTATACTATGACGTTTTCATGCCTTACTATACTATGGCATTTTTTTACATTTTTATGCCTTACTATACTGTGACGTTTTCATGCATTACTATACTATGATGTTTTTGACATTTTTATGCCTTACTATACTATGATGTTTTTTTTTGACATTTTTACGTCTTTCTATACTATGACGTTTTTTGACATTTTTACGCCTTATTATACTGTGACGTTTTTATGTCTTACTATACTATGGCATGTTTTGACATTTTTATGCCTTACTATACTGTTACGTTTTCATGCCTTACTATACTATGGAATTTTTTGACATTTTTATGCCTTACTATACTATGATGTTTTTTGCCATTTTTATGCCTTACTATACTATGAGGTTTTTTGACATTTTTACGCCTTACTATACTATGACGTT
>NW_019432429.1:0-528 GCF_002814215.2 Seriola lalandi dorsalis
CTTACTATACTATGACGTTCATATGACATTTTATGCCTTACTATACTATGACGTTTATATGACATTTAATGCCATACTATACTATGACTTTTTATGCCTTAATAGCCTATGTCATTTTTATAACTTTTAATTCTATGTCGTTTTTATGTCTTTTTATGCCTTACTATAGTATGATGTTTACAAGAAATTTAATGCCATACTATACTATGGCTTTTTTTTGCCTTAATAGACTATGTCATTTTTATGAATTTTTTTGCCTTACTATACTTTTACATTTATATGACATTTAATGCCATACTATACTATGGCTTTTTATGCCTTAATAGGTTATCTAAATTTTATGTTCTTTTTTTGCCTTACTATACTATGATGTTTACATGACACTTAATGTCATACTATACTATGACTTTAATGCCTTAATAGACTATGTCATTTTTATAACTTTTATACTATGTCGTTTTTATGACTTTTTATGCCTTACTATACTATGACATTCATATGACGTTTAATGCCAAACTATACTATGAC
>NW_019432430.1:0-642 GCF_002814215.2 Seriola lalandi dorsalis
GACAGCTGTCCTTCATGACAACAGAAGACACAGAAATCCTCCTCATCAGAAACATGACTTTGGTCTCCGTCCTCATCTGGACTCTCCTCTGCTGCTGCTTCACAGGTAAAGTCCAGAGAATCAAACTCCTCTCCTCCATCAACATCCGTCCCTCTGAAATGAAGCCGACAAAACCATGACGCTGCTTTATGTTTCTGTCTCTGTGTCCTCAGAGTCCAGAGGACAAGTCACAGTGACTCAGCCTGGAGCAGTGAGCTCTGCTCTGGGAGGCTCCGTCACCATCAGCTGTAGGACCAGTCAGGCTGTTTATAGCTCAGACTTTTTAGCCTGGTACCAACAGAGAGATGGAGAAAAACCTAAACTCCTTATTTACCGTGCTACCACTCGAGCATCAGGGATTCCAGGTCGTTTTACAGGCAGTGGATCAAACTCTGACTTCACTCTGACCATCAGTGGAGTCCAGACTGAAGATGCAGCAGTTTACTACTGTCAGAGTTTTCATGTTATCAACAGTCAGGATGTGTTCACACAGTGAAAAAGCGTCGTACAAAAACCTCCCTCAGTCAGACTGAACAGAAACTGAACTGACTGCTGCAGCTGGAAGCTACTGCAGAGACTGATACAGTTCACTGAGGACACACA
>NW_019432431.1:0-415 GCF_002814215.2 Seriola lalandi dorsalis
TTCACCACAGTTTGGTTGGCAAACATACTGTATGTGCTGTGTCAAATTAATTGTGTACAAAAACAAAGGTTGAGCTACATGTAGGGTGAGAACGTTGCCCTCTGTAGTTTGGGTTAAGGAGAGTCTCCTGCCTTTATAAGGACATCACTGCCTCTTTGTCTGGATCCTGTTTGATCTGTGGTAGGACTGCTTGGTGTGTGCAGGTATGGGAGAGCTGGGGATCGGAAATCTAATGAGATTTCTTGTACACTCAGATGTAGAGAGATTGTGTCCTGATCGAGCCTGTCTGATATATGCTCTGCTGCCTCGTGTTGAAAAGGTAGGCCATATAGATTACTGTTTGGTTTGATTAAATGTAGGCCTATCACTAACAAAATAAAATGATTTAACCCTTTTAGGAAATCCAGCCCTCGTC
>NW_019432432.1:0-528 GCF_002814215.2 Seriola lalandi dorsalis
GACGTTTTTGGACATTTTTATGCCATACTATTCTATGACGATATTTAGAATTTTTGCCATACTATACAATGACGTTTTAAACATTTTTATGCCATACTATACTATGACGATTTTGAGAATTATTGCCATACTATACTATGCGGTTTTTGACATTTTTATGCCATACTATACTATGACGTTTTTTGAGAATTTTATGCCATGCTATACTATGATGTTATTTGAGAATTTTATGCCATACTATACTATGACGTTTTTGGACATTTTTATGCCATACTATAATATGTTGTTATTTGAGAATTTTATGCCATGCTATACTATGTCGTTTTTCGAGAATTTTATGCCATGCTATACAATGACGTTTTTTGAGAATTTTATACCATACTATACTATGACGTTTTGGACATTTTTATGCCATGGTATACTAAGTCGTTTTTTGAGAATTTTATGCCACACTATATTATGACGTTTTTGACATTTTTATGCCATGCTATACTATGACGTTTTTGGACATTTTTATACCATACTATA
>NW_019432433.1:0-489 GCF_002814215.2 Seriola lalandi dorsalis
CATATTGCTCCTATTGTTCCTTCTGTTCCTACTGTTCCTTCTGTTCCTTCTGTTCCTTCTGCTCCTATTCTTCCTTCTGTTCATATTGCTCCTATTGTTCCTTCTGTTCCTACTGTTCCTTCTGTTCCTTCTGTTCCTTCTGCTCCTATTCTTCCTTCTGTTCATATTGCTCCTATTGTTCCTTCTGTTCCTACTGTTCCTTCTGTTCCTTCTGTTCCTTCTGCTCCTATTCTTCCTTCTGTTCATATTGCTCCTATTGTTCCTTCTGTTCATATTGCTCCTATTGTTCCTTCTGTTCCTACTGCTCCTTCTGCTCCTATTCTTCCTTCTGTTTATACTGCTCCTACTGTTCCTTCTGTTCATATTGCTCCTACTGTTCCTTCTGCTCCTATTCTTCCTTCTGTTCATATTGCTCCTATTGTTCCTTCTGTTCCTACTGTTCCTTCTGCTCCTATTCTTCCTTCTGTTCCTACTGTTCCTACTGTTCCT
>NW_019432434.1:0-395 GCF_002814215.2 Seriola lalandi dorsalis
CTCCAATCCCCCCATTAGCTTGAATAGAGCTGGCTCATCATGTTGTATTGTTGCTTAACAAATGATTTTTCCCATGTTAGCCACTTGTCTGTCTTCATTCTGCTCATTCTGCTGTTGATTACAGCTCATCTGTATCAAGTAGGCTTATTATCCCCGAAAGGCTGAAGCAAGCTGCAATTACGTGACCGCCATCATCAGCGATATTTACTGCCATCAGACACTTGTATGACCATCGCATACTTACATGAGCATGATATCAAAGGCAGTGCTGTCGTGGTAAAAGCGGGGTTTTAAAGCAGCATAGAGAGATTCAGATGTTTTTGATTAAAGCTAAATCTTTTTTTTTTTGTGCAGGGCATAATGTCGTAAGCATGTGTTCTACACCTGATTATTTT
>NW_019432435.1:0-334 GCF_002814215.2 Seriola lalandi dorsalis
TGAGTTGTGTTTTAATTAGGGCCCCATGGGTCCCAATGGGCCTCCAGGTCCACCGGGTGTGAAGGTGAGTTCCCTACAGTTTTAACATTTCAGTGGGCTACCTGTTACTGCATGTTTGAATTGTTTAGTTTGTTACTTGCTGGCCAAAGTCATGAAACATTTGCTTTTCACAGGGTAATCAAGGAGAACCAGGTGTTGGTGTCCAGGTAAAACAGCTACATCAGTCTTTTACATGTTTTAGAGAAGAGATTCCTAGTACCAAGTCATATAACAATCTAGACAGTGCAGTTGTTTAACAAATCATCAGTGTGTGAGCTTGTTTCCCCTCTCTGCA
>NW_019432436.1:0-579 GCF_002814215.2 Seriola lalandi dorsalis
GAAGAACGTTAGTCTTTTGTCTTTACTGCAGGCATTTCCATGGTTTTTCAGTAGGAGGAAGTGCAATCAACACACCAGCAAAGACGTGTCCATTGAACACACATCATTATAACACTACGTGCTATGATGGAGCCTACTCTCCCCAAAATACCGCATGGTCCTATGGTATAATGGGATAATCTCTGTGCAGCACTGAGAGCATTTGCATGTTAGTACACCAGCAAAGACGTGTCTATTGAACACATATACACAAAAATGTTGGAAATGCTTTAGGTCTGTGTATTGTTGACAAAATATAGTGTTTAGTGTTGTAATATAGGCTTATTTTTTCCAGTGCTATGCTCTTCACATATCCAGATCTTGTGATGCATTTCTTTTCTTATATGATATTCTAGCTGCTTGTTTGCATTAACAGTAAACACTTGTTAAACTTGACAATATGAGTGAAAAAGCTGCTTTAAAATGTTTAAGTCAACGCATACAATTTCTTCTTCTGACACCACCATATGTTATCTTGATGAAATATCAGCTGTTCTGTAAACCTTTGTCTTAGTTTGGTCATTCATTTCTTTAACTGCT
>NW_019432437.1:0-473 GCF_002814215.2 Seriola lalandi dorsalis
TATGCCTTACTATACTATGACGTTTTCTGACGTTTTCATGCCTTACTATACTATGACGTTTTATGGCATTTTATGACTTACTACACTATGACGTTTTTTCGACGTTTTTAAGCCTTACTATACTATGGCGTTATTATGCCTTACTATACTATGACCTTTTTATGATATTTTATGCCTTATTATACTATGATGTTTTCTGACATTTTTATGCCTTACTATACTATAACCTTTTTATGATGTTTTTATGCCATACTATACTATGACGTTTCTATGTCTTACTATACTATGTCGTTTTTTTTTACATTTTATGCCTTACTATACTATGATGTTTTTATGCCATACAATACCATGACGTTGTTATTACATTTTATGCCATACTATACTATGACGTTTTTTTGACATTTTATACCTTACTATACTATGATGTATTTATGACATTTTATGCCATACTATACTATGACCTTTTTTGACAT
>NW_019432438.1:0-1398 GCF_002814215.2 Seriola lalandi dorsalis
TTAGAGACAGAGGACAAGAGGGAAGAGAAGGAGGGGGAATAGGAGATGGATTTTTGTTTGTTGTTGTGCCAGACATAGTAGCGGCCATCAGAGCAGCTCAGACTCCAAGACTGATTGTTCTTTCCAAACATACATTCGTTACTGTCTCCTCTCCTGCTGATTCCTCTATAACTCACTGATATATAAATATCTCCTCTCCACTTGACCTCCCAGTAACAGCGACCAGTCAGACCAGTTGAACACAGCAGCTGAGGCCACTGGTCAAATCTGTCTGGATGATCAGGATATGACTGATCCTCCTCCACACGTGTCACCTTCCTGTTGTTGTCAGACAGTTTGATCCGTCTGTTCACTGTGTTTGTGTCGATTGTGAGTTCACAGGAATCTGATGGAGAGAACAAGACACAGCTGCAGTTATTGATCATCTGATCAGTTATTGACAGTTTGATGATGACTCCTGACATCAGTGATGTGACAGTTGGAAGACGGTCGAATGTGCTGCTTTGTTTTCATCAATCACATTAAAAACACACTTACACTTCCTCAGACCTGGTGTCAACCATCGGACTCCACCAGGCTCCGCCCTGAAAGGAGGAGGGGGGTCAGACCAGCACGTTCTCTGTCAGCATGCACACATGGACATTACATGGCTCTCATACACAGACTGTTTGATGACTGTGTTCAGATGGAGGCTTGTGTCTATGGAGAAACAGGAAGTGGAGTCTTCATCTTTAAATATACAGAGTAGGGAGGAGACATGGAGAAGATACTTCATCACCTTGTCTAATAGTAAAGTCTGCACCTGCATAAAGTCCCTCCTCTATCAGTCAGTGTGTGTGTCTGCAGCAGGCCTCTACATACCTGAGAGTGTCCAGTCTCCAGTCTGGATCCTCCAGTCCAGCAGACAGACGCTTCAGTCCTGAGTCTCCTGGATGATTGTAGCTCAGGTCCAGCTCTCTCAGGTGGGAGGGGTTGGAGCTCAGAGCTGAGGCCAGAGAAGCACAGCCTTCCTCTGTGACCAGACATCCTGACAGACTGAACACACAAAACAACACACAGGAAGCCTCTGTCAACACCTGCTGCTCTGTTAAACTGTCGTCAGATAAACAGGTTGATGGATCCTGACCTGAGAGTCTCCAGTGTACAGAGTGGACTCTCCAGTCCAGCAGACAACAGCTTCACTCCCGAGTCCTGCAGGTCGTTGTGACTCAGGTCCAGGTGTCTCAGACTAGAGGACTGGGAGCTGAGGACTGAGGCCAGAGCTTCACAGCTTCTCTTTGAGAGGTTACAGCCACTCAGTCTGAAGAGATGATCATGAGGAATTAAAGAAAGGAAGTTATTTTCTCTCCTGTTGAAAAGACAGAAGTGTCTTTATATAATGATGAATAAATCAACTCT
>NW_019432439.1:0-334 GCF_002814215.2 Seriola lalandi dorsalis
TCAAGTTTTTTTTTTTTTTTTTATCTACTTTATATATAATCCCTCCCTTTCCTCTTCCTGCAAAATGTGAAAATATTCTGATGACTCATTCTGCACTCAGGGGCAGTCATAAATTTATATGAGCTCAGATGAAGAGATAACCCTGCCCATCATATAAATGTGAGCTAGTGGGCAGCTAGCAGAGCAGTAGGAGGTGTGTGTTTGGATGAAGCTGCAACATCCGAGGCTGAAACATGCAGCCAACACAGAATACCAAAAACTGCTCCAACAGTGAGTCAATCCCCAAAGACTCCCATGTTAAAATGTCCAACTTTACAGCAGAAATAAACATGTT
>NW_019432440.1:0-537 GCF_002814215.2 Seriola lalandi dorsalis
TCTCTGTCCTGCCAGAATGTTGTGGAGAGGATGGTTGGTATTGTCTAAGATGGCCTCCATCTTACATTGCATGTGTCTCTCCACAACAGTCCTGAGTGAGTCCAGACTCCTGCCAAGCACAGACCCAGCCTTTCTGACCAGCTTGTCCAGTCTCTTTGTGTTCATGTCTGACATGCTGCTGCCCCAGCAGACTGCAGCATAAAAGAGTAAACTGTCCACCACTGACTGATAAAACATGTTCAGCATTTCACTGCAGAGGTAAAAGGACCTGAGCTTCCTGAGGGAAAAGAGCCGGCTCTGCTCCTTCAGGTAGATGGCATCCCTGTTCAGGGACCAGTCCGGTCTACTCCGGGTACTCCGGCTTCCCCCCACAGTCCAAAGACATGCAAATGGGGACTAGGCTAATTGGATACTCTAGATTGACCATAGGTGTGGCTGTGAGTGTGAATGGTTGTCTGTCTCTCTGTGTTTGCCCTGCGATGGACTGGCGACCTGTCCAGGGCGTACCCCGCCTCTCGCCCGAAAAGATGCTGGGAT
>NW_019432441.1:0-333 GCF_002814215.2 Seriola lalandi dorsalis
GAGCTTCAGATCATCTGAAGACACAGGACACAAGATCATCTCCGTGATATTTATTAAACCACCATGGACAACAATGAATGAACAACTCCATGACAACTCAGCAAACATCCATCTGCTGATGAAGATCTTGAGATGTGGTCGAAAGCTCCAGAACAGCTATTAATTTCACTATGAGAGATTAGCCGTGTCCCAATTCAGGGGCCCCCATTTTTTTTCACAAAAACTTGAGGTCTGTGGTTTGAACAGTTGTACTGTTAGCTGTTAGCCGTTAGCGCTGGTGGCTGACAACTAAACTTCATTGTTTAGTACACGCTGGTTTTTATCAGACACTTA
>NW_019432442.1:0-559 GCF_002814215.2 Seriola lalandi dorsalis
GTGGAGACAGCTGACTGTGTCATCTTGTACAGGTTTTGACTCTCTTCATGTTTTTGTGTCTCACTTGACAACAGAGCCTCCTTTCCCGACCTGGGCTACAATGATTTTACTCTTTGTCCTGCTGAGATTCCCATCATTCAAAATTCATATAACCATGTGTGTTTATTGCAGCGTGCAGTAGGTACTGTGCAACAGAGACATTTCACCTTTATTCTGACAGACACAGAGAGAGAGAGAGAGAGACAGGAAAGTCATACACCCGGCAGTAAGCAGTGCAAAGTGCAACGCAAGTGTCTTGGCTAGTTTCAGACCGACTGTCATTTTCCCGCCCAACACCCATGTAGTTTGAATAGCAAATACACTTGCGTCCATCTGAGCGCGTGGTCAGGCACATTGTCGGCGCATTGCTATCTTGAGGCTGTGGAAAGCGATGACCTTGATTGACCTCCACAGCTTTTTCCCATTCATCACCTAAATTTAGCTAATGTTTCTGTGAGTGCTTTGTCTTGTTGTTGTGACAACGTTAAAGTGAATCGTGTGCTCCAGTATTTCGTTTGGC
>NW_019432443.1:0-582 GCF_002814215.2 Seriola lalandi dorsalis
GCTTTTTGTAGCTGTGAAAATCTACAGTATGAACCCAAAGTGGGTGTTTTAATGCCTTCATCTCTATTTGTTAGCACCTTAGTAGAACAACAGATGATAAATAAGCAGCTGGAATCCAAACTGGCCGAAGAATTTGACGTCTACGTATTTGACTTCTGCTTGTTACAGACAAACGAACTAATTTCAGTCTCAGAGTTTTTATTATTCCGTCTTCTTCAGTGTTATTGCTCTGTTGAGGTCACAGTTTTTTTCAGCTTAATAATCGTCCATTTTGGTTTTGCTATTTTTTTTTCTAAAGTTTTTCAAGTTTCTGTGAAGATGAAACCACAAAGGTAAAAGGAAAGAGCAACGTTGGCTGATGTACTGAAGATACAAAGTTTGTGTTTGCTCCTCATCACATGAATGCATCATTGAGGTGCATTCATAGGTTGAAGTTCTGCCCTGCAAACAAAATGAAATAATATTCAGCATATAAAGTTAAATTTCAACAATCCCTCATTTATTCTTCTTCAGTGTCAAGATCAACTTCTGCAGAGCAAAATAAACCATCACAGCGATCATGACTCCTTCATTTGATTTGAT
>NW_019432444.1:0-1007 GCF_002814215.2 Seriola lalandi dorsalis
CATATTATATTAAGGCATAAAAACGTCTAAAAACGTCATAGTATAGTATGGCATAAAAGGTCAAAAAAGGCCATAATATATTAAGGCATAAAAATGTCATAAAACGTCGTAGTATAGTATGGCATAAAAGGTCAATGTATATTAAGGCATAAAATGGTCAAAAAAGGTCATATTATATTAAAACATAAAAACGTCATAAAACGTCATATATAGTATGACAAAAAAGGTCAATTATATTAAGGCATAAAACGTCAAAAAACGTCATAGTATAATATGGCATAAAAGGTCAATGTATATTAAGGCATAAAATGGTCAAGAAAGGTCATATTATATTAAGGCATAAAAACGTCTAAAAACATCATAGTATAATATGGCATAAAAGATCAATGTATATTAAGGCATAAAATGGTCAAAAAATGTCAATGTATATTAAGGCATAAAAATGTGTAAGAACGTCATAGTATAGTATGGCATAAAATGTCAAAAAAGGCCATAATATATTAAGGCATAAAAATGTCATAAAACGTCGTAGTATAGTATGGCATAAAAGGTCAATGTATATTAAGGCATAAAAAGGTCAAAAAAGGTCATATTATATCAAGACATAAAAACGTCATAGTATAGTAAGGCATAAAAGGTCAATGTATATTAAGGCATAAAATGGTCAAAAAAGGTCATATTATATTAAGACATAAAAACGTCATAGTATAGTATGGCATAAAAGGTCAATGTATATTAAGGCATAAAATGGTCAAAAAATGTCAATGTATATTAGGGCATGAAAGTGTGTAAAAACGTCATAGTATAGTATGGCATAAAATGTCAAAAAAGGCCATAATATATTAAGGCATAAAAATGTCATAAAACGTCGTAGTATAGTATGGCATAAAAGGTCAATGTATATTAAGGCATAAAATGGTCAAAAAAATGACATATTATATTAAGGCATAAAAACGTCTAAAAACGTCATAGTATAGTATGGCATAAAATGTCAAAAAAGGCCATAA
>NW_019432445.1:0-574 GCF_002814215.2 Seriola lalandi dorsalis
ATGACTTATGAAAACTTGTCATAGTATGACATTTTTAAGCCTTACTATACTATGACAGTTTTTGACATTTTTATGCCTTACTATACTATGACGGTTTTTTTTTTTTTTTTGCCTTACTATACTATGACATTTTTTAACATTATTATGCTTTACTTTACTATGACATTTATTTTCCTTACTATATCATGACGTTTTTTATATTTTTATGCCTTACTATACTATGCAGTTTTTTTTCCATACAATACTGTGACATTTTTTAAGATTTTTATGCCTTAATATAGTATGATGTTTTTTGACCTTTTTTTTGCCTTACTATACTATGACATTCTTTGACATTTTTAAGCCTTACTATACTATGACCTTTTTTGACATGTTTATGCCTTACTATACTATGCAGTTTTTTTCCATACAATACTGTGACATTTTTTAAGATTTTTATGCCTTAATATAGTATGACGTTTTTTGACCTTTTTTTTGCCTTACTATACTATGACATTTTTATGCCTTACTATACTATGCAGTTTTTTTCCTTACTATACTGTGACATTTTTTAAGATTTTTATGCCTTACTATA
>NW_019432446.1:0-458 GCF_002814215.2 Seriola lalandi dorsalis
CACACACACACACACACACACCAGCCTGTCAACAGGTGCGTCAGACAGCGAGGTGTGGAAACATTACAGCAGAGAAAAGTAGGCAGGAATTAATTAGAGCAAGTTACAACGAGTGTGTGTGTGTGTGTGTGTCTGTGTGTGTGTGTGTGTGTGTGTGTCTGTTTGTGTGTGTGTGTGTGTGTGTGTGTCTCTGTGTTTGTGTGTGTGTGTATGTCCTAAGCCCTTCTGTCAACACATCTGTCTCCATGACAACCCAACAAACTCCTTCCACTGATGAAGACCATGTCATATGGTTGAAAGTTTCAGAAAAAAAGCTAATAAATGGACCACCACACCACACTTCTCTGCGGCGTGCACGTGCCTCTCTAAGTTTGAAACATGGCCAGCTCAGCGAGATATCGTTTCCACGACAACGGGACTAACGGACGGACAACCTGAAAACAACACGGCTCCGTATA
>NW_019432447.1:0-418 GCF_002814215.2 Seriola lalandi dorsalis
TTCAGAAGAGGCAGGAACAGACGGAAGAAAATAAAAATAACAGCATATATATATATATATATATATATATATACATATATACATATATACACACACATCTGCATTCCTTCATTTATATATCTTAAAAAGATAGTAGTAGTAGTAAATTGGGATAAAACTAGTTCTTTTGCTTACTGCTTATTTTTCTTTTTAAATGTCCTTTATTGACACCTGATATCTGAGATGACACATATTTTCATCCTTACTACAAAAATCCCCATTGTCTTATCTCTGACTGATGTTTAATCCTAGTGTCTTTTTAGGAAAGTATTAATTGTAAATAAAATTATGAATGAAAAAACCTTGTTGCCTGAACGTCTCATTCAGCCCGTTATGGCAAACAGAGCAGCTTTGTAATAATATTCTCTTAGAATTAATG
>NW_019432448.1:0-658 GCF_002814215.2 Seriola lalandi dorsalis
GTATGTGGCTCAGGTGTGTGACCTTCAGGGAACAGAGACCAGGTAAGTCCAGGTGCAGTCGAGCTTGAAGAAAACCAGCTAGAAAGACGAGATGTTAGTGTGTTGCTTCACTGTCTAAAGAATGAGTCTTGGTAATTACACCAATCAAAGGTGTGGGACACAGAGACATGTGGTTTGAAAACAAAAGCCACTCTGAAAGCAGTAAAAACAGAAGGACAAAGACAAAGTGTGAAAGCAGCGACCCTGAAGGGAACAGAGAGGAAGAGAGAACCAGAGCAGGGAGGTTAAAGCAGCTCCACCTGGAGCAGCTACAACAGTGAAAAGCTGCTGAAACATCCAGGACTCAGGATTAATAATCTCATTTATTACATCAGTCACAGAAACTCTTATTTTAACTACATTTATCTCATACAACTTATTTTATTTAAATAGAATTTGAAAAGCAGGATTTGACTTTGTGCTGTTGGGACTTTTTCTTCAGTAAATACTGTTTCTTCATCACTACTGCTACATGGTATTACAGTACGCCTGGTGTGGAGCAGTGTGTGGCTGCAGCCACCAGAGGGCAGCAGAATACAAGTTTGATTCATCACAGCAGCAGCAGCAGAGGAAGACATTGATTCAATTTATACAGCACATTTCATTAAAGGTGAACTCA
>NW_019432449.1:0-569 GCF_002814215.2 Seriola lalandi dorsalis
CTGTTTGCTTCTGGTTCACTTCGGTCATTTTCCTCATTAGTAGGAGTCAATATAAAGGTATCAGTCCCTTTCTTCAGTACAAGCTGCTCTCCCTCCTGACTGGTACAGAGTTCTTCCTTTTCCTCCTTAATTTGTGGAGGCTCTGGATCCTCCTGTTTACATAGTTGCTGGTCTGTGAGAATCTCTTCCTCCTTACAGACATGTTGCTGTCGGAGCTCTGGAGGGAGAAAGGGACATGAGAAATAGGTTACTGGGGCATTTCGGTGGCTCATCTGGTAGAGCACGTACCACATAGGCTTAGTCCTTACTGCAGTGGCCATGGATTGGAGTCTGCACCTGGACCCTTGCTGCATGTCATCCCACCTCTCTCTCCCTGACTTTCCTGTCTATCTTTCACTCTACTATGAAAATAAAGGCAAAAATATAAGAAAAAAGAAAGAAAAAAAGAGAAATAGGTAACTAATGTGATGGTGGAAAAACTCAGATCTTGGTTTGGTCTTATTTTGTCCTTAAACGACTCACACGTAACAAACGTCCAAATATTCAATAAAAAATGAATAAATAAAGTA
>NW_019432450.1:0-613 GCF_002814215.2 Seriola lalandi dorsalis
TTTTTATGCCTTACTATAGTATGACGTTTTTTATGCTTTACTACACTATGATGATTTTATGACATTTTTTTCTTCCTTACTATACTATGATGTATTTTGACATTTTATGACATTTTTTATGCCTTACTATACTATGACGTTTTCATGACATTTTTATGCCTTCTATACTATGATGTTTTTATGACGTTTTTTATGCCTTACTCTACTATGATGTATTTTGACGTTTTCATGACATTTTTTATGCCTTACTATACTATGACGTTCTTTAGACGTTTTTTTATGCCTTACTATACTATTACGTTTTTTATGCCTTACTACACTATGATGATTTTATGACATTTTTTTTATGCCTTACTATACTATGATGTTTTTTTTTAATTTTTCATGCCTTACTATACTATGACGTTTTTTATGCTTTACTACACTATGATGATTTTATGACATTTTTTTATGCCTTACTATACTATGACGTTTTTTATGCCTTACTATACTATGATGTATTTTGACATTTTCATGACATTTTTCTATGCCTTACTACACTATGATGATTTTATGACATTTCTTTATGCCTTACTATACTATCATGTATTTTGACATTTTCATGACATTTTTT
>NW_019432451.1:0-492 GCF_002814215.2 Seriola lalandi dorsalis
ATAACGCTGTTAGCGTTACGTTACTCACATTTCTAATGTAATCTTATTAGACAAGTAATATTAGACAGGGAGGAGTTGTTAAACAAAGTGGAGGAGAGCAGAGCAGAGAGCTGGGTGA
Organism: Seriola lalandi dorsalis; assembly: GCF_002814215.2. Classification (NCBI taxonomy): domain Eukaryota; kingdom Metazoa; phylum Chordata; class Actinopteri; order Carangiformes; family Carangidae; genus Seriola; species Seriola lalandi. The sequence goes on from NW_019432451.1 coordinate 119, forward strand.
AGGTGCAGGGGAGAGAGATGAGCCTGGGTGCAAACTTTGCCACTGACACTCCCCCCCAGTAGCATGCCCCCACTGCTGAAAAAAATCCTAGAGGAAACACTGACATTACATAAAAGATTACAAGACATTATTATATAAAATTAACAAGTCAATGTATTGTGACTTCACCTCCATTCAAAGTTTTAGGAGGCTTCATGGCCTTCTTCATCATTCCATAAAATTGGACCTTGGAATAGAAAGTTTTCCATCTGTTCTGCACCTCTGAGATGTACTGGGAGTTGGTTGGTTGGAGGATTCGCTGCAGCTCATCCAGCACCTGAAAAATAGTAAAATTCAGATAAAGAAAGAAAAATTACTGAAAAATAAGTTCTTGT
>NW_019432452.1:0-493 GCF_002814215.2 Seriola lalandi dorsalis
GAAATAATGTAATTAGGCATAAAAATGCCAAAAAAACGTCATAGTATAGTCCTATGGCATAAAAGGTCAAAAAAATAACATAGTATTTTAAGGCATAAAAGGTCATACAAACATCATAGTATGGCAAGGCATGAGATGAAATGATATATTAAGGCATAAAAATGCCAAAAAATGTCATAGTATATACTATGGCATAAAACGTCAAAAAAAAACATAGTATATTAAGGCATAAAAGGTCATATAAACATCATAGTATGGCAAGGCATGTAATGAAATAATATAATTAGGCATAAAAATGCCAAAAAACGTCATAGTATAGTATGGCATAAAACGTCAAAAAAACAACATAGTATATTAAGGCATAAAAGATCATATAAACGTCATAGTATGGCAAGGCATGTAATGAAATAATGTAATTAAGCATAAAAATGCAAAAAAAACGTCATTAATATAGCATGGCAAAAAAAGTAAAAAAAAACTTCATAGTATATTA
>NW_019432453.1:0-541 GCF_002814215.2 Seriola lalandi dorsalis
ACGTCATAGTATAGTATGGCAAAAAAAATGAAAAAAAACGTCATAGTATAGTATGGCAAAAAAATGAAAAAAACGTCATAGTATAGTATGGTAACATTTTTTTAAAAAACGGAGTATAGTAAGGCAAAAAACGTCATAGTATAGTATGGTAAAAAATGTTTAAAAAACGTCATAGTATAGTATGGTAAAAAATGTTTAAAAAACGTCATAGTATAGTATGGTAACATTTTTTTAAAAAACGGAGTATAGTAAGGCAAAAAACGTCATAGTATAGTATGGTAAAAAATGTTTAAAAAATGTCATAGTATAGTATGGTAAAAAATGTTTAAAAAACGTCATAGTATAGTATGGCAAAAAAATGAAAAAAAAGTCAAGGTATAGTGAGGCAAAAAACGTCATAGTATAGTATGGCATAAAAATGAAAAGAAAGTTATAGTATAGTATGGCATAAAAAAGAAAAAAAACGTCATAGTATAGTATGGCAAAAAAACGTCATAGTATAGTATGGCATAAAAATGAAAAAAAAAGTCATAGTATAGTA
>NW_019432454.1:0-612 GCF_002814215.2 Seriola lalandi dorsalis
AAAACGTCATAGTATAGTAAGGTATAAAATATCATAGTATAGTAAGGCATAAAAATGTCAAAAAAGGTCATAGTATAGTAAGGCATAAAAATGGCATAGTATAGTAAGGTATAAAATATCATTGTAAAGTAAGGAATAAAATGTCATAGTATAGTAAGACCTAAAAATGTCAAAAAAACGTCATAGTATAGTAATGTATGAAATATCATAGTGTAGTAAGGCATAAAAATGTCAAAAAACGCCATAGTATAGTAAGACCTAAAAATGTTAAAAAAAACGTCATAGTATAGTAATGTATGAAATATCATAGTGTAGTAAGGCATGAAAATGTCAAAAAACATCATAGTATAGTAAGGCATAAAGACGTCATAGTAGAGTAAGGCATAAAATTTCAAAAAACATCATAGATACAGTAGGGTATAAAATGTCAGTATCATAAGACATAAAAAGTGATAGTATAGTAGGGCATAAAAACGTCATACTATAGTAAGGCATGAAAATGTCAAAAAACGCCATAGTATAGTATGGCATAAAACATCAAAAAACATCATAGTATGGAAAGGCATAAAAATGGCATAGTATAGTAAGGTATAAAATATCATAGTATAGTAA
>NW_019432455.1:0-623 GCF_002814215.2 Seriola lalandi dorsalis
ATGTTTTTTTGACATTTTATGCCATACTATACTATGACGTTTTTTGGCATTTTTATGCCATACTATACTATGATCTATTTTTTGTAATTTTTATACCTTGCAATACAATTTCATTTGATGCCTTACCATACTATGATGTTTTAATGACCTTTTATGTCTCAATATACCATGATGTTTTTTTTGACATTTTATGCCATACTATACTATGATGTTTGTTGACATTTTCATGCATTAATATAATATATCGTTTAATTCCTTACCATACTATTATGTTTTTGTGACTTTTATGCCTAAAATCTTATGACGTTTTTCGAAATTTATTGCTTCAGTATACTATCAAGGTTTGTCACGTTAGTTGGCAGCTTAGTAGAGTGGTTAGAAGTATCAGCTTTTGTTCCAAGGGTTGTGAGTTCAAATCCAGGTTACGAAATTTCTGTACAGAGTTTGCATAATCACTGGGCCTTCTTTGTTACACTCCACTAAGTCTAAATGTACTATGGCATAGTATTAAATGACAATTTTAGGGCTTACAATACTATCACAATTTTTGATGTTTTTTGACATTTTATGCCATACTATACAATAACATTTATTTGCATTTTTTTGCCTTAAAATACTATATG
>NW_019432456.1:0-465 GCF_002814215.2 Seriola lalandi dorsalis
GGTTAGGGGTTTGAGGGTTAGGGTTAGAGGGTATAGGGGTTAGACGGTTAGGGGTTTGAGGGTTAGGGTTTAGAGGATTAGGGGTTTGAGGTTTAGGTTTAGAGGGTATAGGGGTTAAAGGGTTAGGGTTTAGAGGGTATTGGGTTAAAGGGTTAGGGTTTAGAGGGTATAGGGGTTAGACGGTTAGGGGTTTGAGGGTTAGGGTTAGAGGGTATAGGGTTTAGAGGATTAGGGGTTTGAGGTTTAGGATTAGAGGGTATAGGGGTTAGACAGTTAGGGGTTTGAGGGTATAGGGGTTAGAGGGTTAGAGTGATAAGGGTTAGGGTCAGGTCTTCAGGGTTTGTTAGTTGACCACCTGTTTCCCCAAATATCCAACTGTTGTTTTAATTATAAACAGCCATGTAACAGTGGCCACGAACTACTGCATATTTAAATGACTGTTGTCAGGCTGAACAGGTGACAGGC
>NW_019432457.1:0-515 GCF_002814215.2 Seriola lalandi dorsalis
GTTTGAAAGTGACTCCACAGTTCATCAGCTGTTTACCCACAACACCAGCCACTGCTGTAATAAAGATGATGCAAAGGATTCAAGATCTAAAGACAAAGAGGAAGGAGGAAAAGAAACTGATTCAGAATCAGCCACGAGTCAGGTGACAGAGAAACAAAGACTCAGGGAGGCAGAAAATAAACTGTTCAGGTCTAACTTTGATTTTTCAGACATAATCTAAATCAAACTGAATTCAAAACTAAAGATTGTAACCTGCTTTGAAATAACTCAGATGTTTTATCACAGGGATCAACTCTGTGTAAAAACTATATTGATTTATTGTCTACACTAATAACTAAAGATCCAGGGTTGGGACAGACAACAAATGCAGCTCCAGAACGACACAAATGTGATTTTCTTTTGCTCTTTTTTGGGTTTTTGTTTTTACGATTAAGTAATACTTTGTGGTGCTGAAGTGTTGTATGTGTTTCAAATAGTGACCCTGCACATGTTGAACTATGGTTAAAATCTTCACC
>NW_019432458.1:0-458 GCF_002814215.2 Seriola lalandi dorsalis
GATGACCCCGCCCAGCCAGGCTGAGCAGGGATTGGATGAGGACTACGATGATGTCATCTCTGATGTCACCACAGAGCATCACTTCTGAGCTGAACTCTGTAAAAGCTTGTTGTGTGAAAGCAGCTGAGTTCATGTCTCTGTTCTCTTCATGTCTTCTTCTCTTCTAATGTTTCTTTCTCCTTGTTTCTCCACCAGTGATGAAATAAATGTTTTTATTTGAATCATTCTGTTGTTGAACTGGAATCAGTTAATTAAAGTAGAGCATGTCTTTAGTGAGCTGACTTTATTTGCAGGACTCGGCCACATCATGACAGGACACAACCTGTCAGTAGCATCATGTGACTCTCCTGTTCACACACTGCATCATCCCCAGATGCCACATACAGTGGCGCCCTCTACAGGCCTCCAGCTTTAATAACATGCAAGAGCCACTATAACACCCCCCCCCCCCCCCCCCC
>NW_019432459.1:0-565 GCF_002814215.2 Seriola lalandi dorsalis
AACGTCATAGTATGGTAAGGAACAAAATGACATAGTATAATAAGGTAAAAAATTGCCAAAAAACGTCATGGTATAGTATGGGATAAAAATGTCAAAAAACGTCATAGTATAGTATGGCATAAAACATCAAAAAAACATCATAGTATATTAAGGCATAAAAGGTCACTAAAACATCATAATATGGTAAGGAACAAAACGACATACGATTATGATGCTTAAAAATGTCAAAAAACGTTATAGTATAGTATGGCTGAAAATGTCAAAAAACGTCATCGTATAGTATGGCATAAAATGTCAAAAAAACATCATTGTATATTAAAGCATAAAAGGTCATAAAAACGTAATAGTATGGTAAGGAACAAAATGACATAGTATAATAAGGTAAAAAATTGCCAAAGAACGTCATGGTATAGTATGGGATAAAAATTTCAAAAAACGTCATAGTATAGTATGGCATAAAATGTCAAAAAAACATCATTGTATATTAAAGCGTAAAAGGTCATAAAAACGTCATAGTATGGTAAGGAACAAGATGACATAGTATAATAAGGTAAAAAATTGCCAA
>NW_019432460.1:0-582 GCF_002814215.2 Seriola lalandi dorsalis
TTAACTGATGCTTATGGCTAGTACAGACTGAAACCAGCATTATACATCAACTTATATACCAATAATATTACAAGGTCAAGTCAAACATTACTATACGGCCATAAAACTAGCGTGCCGCCATGCTAACATCGCGGTTGGAGCTAGTTTTAGCTGCCTTTCCTTGTACCGCTTAATACACATATAAAACATAAATGTAACAAACAAACGCGAATACCCTTAACATCAATACTTATCGCACTACTTGTGTACTTATCTCACCTGCAACCAAACAGAAAGACAGTCTGTGAAATTTCAATCACGCTGCTGTAACTATGACTGTCTTTGATATGACTGAGCGGACTTCCTCTAACGAAGGTTTACAGCGTCAGTCATTCAGATTACAAGGCTGCTACCGCCACCTATTGGTGACAAGTAGTATAACTAAGCAAATTTCAACTGAAATAACTGATTTTAAGGCCTAATATCTCATTAATTAGATGATTATTTTCAGATGGACAACCGGAACACTGAGCGAGAGGTGTGAATTTAGCCAATGACACCGTAATGAGTTTTAATATTGACTGACTGAATATTTCATTAGAA
>NW_019432461.1:0-642 GCF_002814215.2 Seriola lalandi dorsalis
GAAAGTGAACTAGGTCTTTACATTTCTCAGGAGATTTCAGCATCCCTCTGTCTTCATCAGGACCTGAGCCAGTACAGGTGCAATACCGCCTCCACCTGTCTCACCTACGGCAGAGAGTCCAGACAGTGAGGAGGGTCTAGGTGAGTAACATGCTGTCATTCACTTTTAACAGTAAGACTTGTCTTTACCACTGTGATTAAATCAGACCCACAGTGTAAACATGTTCATACTGCTGATTCTTAATAATGAATATACCACTGCCTATATTGGTTATGCATTTTACAGTATATCCATATTTGTACTACTGAATTTGTTGGTTATATTGTGTGTGTGTGTGTGTGTGTGTACATTGAATTCTTATACTTCTTGTTGTTTACCCTTCATTTCCTTGCATTTACATTTCATAATATTCATACTGCCTTAATTATTGCATATTCATATCTATCCTCACAATTTATTAAACTCACACAACAGACCTAATATGTTTGAATAAAAACAACTTGTATGATCTAAAGGAATTGTCCTATCACATGTTTGTCTGTATCAGGACCAGAAGTCCAGTCTAATCTTCACCAATGATGGACCAGCACCTGCCTTTTCTTCTGCATCTGGCCTCATCAATCATCAACCACATGACATCAA
>NW_019432462.1:0-332 GCF_002814215.2 Seriola lalandi dorsalis
ATTGTGGTGGTTTTTGTCACATTGTATTGCTACATGCAATTGCCAATGCGGATGCCCCTCATTCTTTGGCATCAAAAATAGTTGGCCTGGAACTCATAAGATCTTCCCCAACCCCTATTAGGGATGTGTGGCAGGGCATTTCACAGGCTCTGTCTCTTTCTCGTACTCCAATGGAAAAGGACTACTTTTTGATGCCTAGAATGGGTTGAATGCTTAGAAACATTATTGTGTTTTGGAGCTTGTAGCCTCCATATTTGGCACATGTTTGCCGAAATAGCTCAGTTGGGAGAGCGTTAGACTGAAGATCTAAAGGTCCCTGGTTCGATCCCGGG
>NW_019432463.1:0-553 GCF_002814215.2 Seriola lalandi dorsalis
AACTATATATTAATAATAATGTTTTTTAATCTATTTATTTATCTAAAAAAATAAAATGAAATGAAATAAAGCAATCAACTAAGGAAGGTGTGCTATCAGCAACGTTTCGAGCCAAAAAGGCTCTTCATCAGGCCAAGCACACAGAAAACTAAAAGGCTAGCTAGCTAGAATGGCTATGCAGAGCTCCTTAGGTCTGTTCTCCTCCGTGGTCTGAGAAGAAATGAGCTGGAGTCAGCCGTTCGCCTTTTATAGGCTTCCCAATAATTCGCATTCGTCTTTTTTCTTTTTATGTTTTACCAATCGTCTTTTGTATTTTCCTAATCGTCTTTTTTGTTTTATATTTTCACAGGTAAGTTTTGTGTTTTAAAAGGTAAGTAGTGTATTTGATCAGGTAAGTGAGGTAAGTTATTGTATATGATGTAATGTATTTATATTTATGTATTTTTAACAGGTGAATAAGGTAAGTAATTGTGTATAATGTGTAATGTATTTATATTTATGTAATTTTTAGTAGGTAAATCAGGTAAGTAATTGTATGTGATGTAATGTATTT
>NW_019432464.1:0-332 GCF_002814215.2 Seriola lalandi dorsalis
TGTGTGTGTGTGTGTGTGTGTGTGTGTGTGTGTGTGTGTGTGTGTGTGTGGAGACCACAGCTTGTGATGTTTTCAGGCTCCTTTGTTTCTCGGGTTCGCAGCGAGTCTTTTAAAAAAATGTTTTATTGTTTTCTCGCGCTTCATATAAATGTTTTCACGACTGTTTGTCATCAGTCAGTCGGTCGAATAAAAACCTGATGAAGAAAAAACAAAGAGAAGTTTGTTACAGAAATGACAAGAGCAGCATGAGGACGCTGTGTGGAGAAATCTCTGTAAAGCTTTACTGTGTGTGTGTGTGTGTGTGTGTGTGTGTGTGTGTGTGTGTGTGTGTG
>NW_019432465.1:0-583 GCF_002814215.2 Seriola lalandi dorsalis
TAGTAAGGCACAAAAAGTCATAAAAACGTCATAGTATAGTAAGGCATAAAACGTCATAAAAACGTCATAGTATAGCAAGGCATAAAAGGTCATAAAAACGTCATAGTATAGCAAGGCATAAAAGGTCATAAAAACGTCATAGTATAGCAAGGCATAAAATGTCATAAAAACGTCATAGTATAGTAAGGCATAAAAACGTCATAGTATAATATGGCATAAAAAGTCATAAAAACGTCATAGTATAGTATGGCATAAAAACGTCATAGTATAGTGAGGCATAAAAAGTCACAAAAACAACAAAGTATATTGAGTCATAAAATCATCATAGTATAATAAGGCATAAAATTGTCATAGTATAGTAAGGTACAAAAAGTCATAAAAACGTCATAGTATAGTAAGGCATAAAAAGCCATAAAAACGACATAGCATGGTAAGGCATAAAAAGTCATAAAAACGTCATAGTATAGCAAGGCATAAAAAGTCACAAAAACGACACAGCATGGTAAGGCATAAAGAGTCGTGAAAACGACATAGCATGGTAAGGCATAAAAAGTCATAAAATGGTCATAGTATAGTAAGTCAT
>NW_019432466.1:0-502 GCF_002814215.2 Seriola lalandi dorsalis
GTAGAAGATTACGTTGCCCTTCTTTAGCTGTTCAAATGCCAGCTTTCCCAACTTCATGATCACATCTTTGTCTCCTTCACATTCCTGATAATCCTTCTGTAGTTTGCGCTTTGTCTGGATGATCAGGAAGTGTGAGTACATTTCAGTCAAAGTCTTGGGCAACTCACTTTCATGAGTGTGTGTGAGGAGACTCTGGAGAGCAGTGGCTGAAATCCAACAGAACACAGGGATGTGGCACATGATGTACAGACTTCTCAATGGCTTTGACTGAAGATGACTGAAGATCTTCTGAGCCATATCTTTGTCACTAATTTTCTTTTGAAAGTACTCCTCCTTCTGCTCATCATTAAAGCCTCGTACCTCGGTCACTCTGTTGATGAACTCTGGAGGAATCTTACTGGCTGCAGCTGGTCTACTTGTGATCCAGACCAAAGCGTGGTGCAGCAGTTTCCCTTTCATTAAGTTTGTTAGTAGGGCATCTATTGTTGTTGTCTTTGTAACA
>NW_019432467.1:0-871 GCF_002814215.2 Seriola lalandi dorsalis
TCATAGTATAGTAGGTATAAAAACGTCATAGTATAGTATGGCATAAAATGTCATAAAAACGTCATAGTATATTTTGGCATAAAATGTCATAAAAACGTCATAGTATAGTAAGGCAAACAAACGTCAAAAAATGTCATAGTATAGTAAGGCATAAAAACGTCATAGTATAGTATGGCATAAAACGTCATAAAAACGTCATAGTATAGTAAGGCATAAAATGTCATAAAAACGTCATAGTATTGTAAGGCAAAGAATTGTCAAAAAAGGTCATCTTATAGTAGGCAGAAAAACGTCATAGTATAGTATGGCATAAAACGTCATAAAAACGTCATAGTATATTTTGGCATGAAATGTCATAAAAACGTCATAGTATTGTAAGGCAAACAAACGTTAAAAAATGTCATAGTATAGTAAGGCATAAAAACGTCATAGTATAGTATGGCATAAAACGTCATAAAAACGTCATAGTATATTTTGGCATAAAATGTCATAAAAATGTCATAGTATAGTATGGCATAAAACGTCATAAAAACGTCATAGTATAGTAAGGCATAAAATGTCATAAAAACGTCATAGTATTGTAAGGCAAAGAATTGTCAAAAAAGGTCATCGTATAGTAGGCATAAAAACGTCATAGTATATTTTGGCATAAAATGTAATAAAAACGTCATAGTATAGTATGGCATAAAACGTCATAAAAACGTCATAGTATTGTAAGGTAAATAAACATCAAAAAATGTCATAGTGTAGTAAAGCATAAAAACGTCATAGTATAGTATAGCATAAAACATCATAAAAACGTCATAGTATAGTATGGCATAAAACATCATAAAAACGTCATAGTATAGTATGGCATAAAACGTCATAAAAA
>NW_019432468.1:0-454 GCF_002814215.2 Seriola lalandi dorsalis
GGCTCTATTTCTTAGTAATGCCATCTTTAATCTCTCATTGGTCCAACACTAAAGTTTGTCGAAAATCTACAATTGAGGTATTGACGGACTCGGCTCGTACCGCTGAGTAACATATGTCAACCCCACAATCCTGGGTCGCTCCCTTCCAAAGAGAGGCCATCTTTAATCTCTCGTTGGCCCAACACTAAAGTTTGTTGAAAACCTACATATGAGGTGTCTACGGATTCAGCTCTTTCCGCTGATTAACATATGTCAATCCCACAATCCTGGGTCACTCTCCTCCTTCATAATGCCATCTTTAATCTCTCATATTGTGGCATGGGCACAATTTAAAGGTTTTCAAAAATCTACAAGTGAGGTGTCTAAGGACTTGGCTCTACTTGCTAAATGACATATGTCAACCCCACTCCTATATGTCACTCCCTTCCTCAGTAATGCCATTTTTAATCTCTGT
>NW_019432469.1:0-608 GCF_002814215.2 Seriola lalandi dorsalis
CACACGCACACACACACGCACACACACACACACACACACACACACAGATATGCTGTATTAACACTACAGGCAGACGTCTCCACGGCACAATTCAAGTCACACACAAGTCTGCAAAGAAGACACACAACCAGGGATGGGCATTACACAAAAATACACCAAACAGCACCAGCACCAGGACCAGGAACAGGACCAGGACCAGGACCAGGACCAGCACCAGCATCAGGACCAGGACCAGCACCAGCACCAGGACCAGCACCAGGACCAGGACCACCGAAACCAGTATCAGTACTTTTGATTGTTAAAACCCGCTCATACTGACATGTAAAGGAGAAAGACAAATTATTTGCTAAACGAGACACATTTCCCATCACATGCCTGTTTAGGACAGTTTTTAATGGTGAATAATAAATGTTCATTGTGTGAATTCTACCTGCACACAGCAGCAGCACAGATGTAAACGGTAAACAAACTGCACTTTACGTTAAAAGCCTCATTCACACATTCACACACAACACTGGTGATACCTCAGGTGTAATCGGAGGTTCAGTATCGTGCCTGAGGATTCATCGACTAAACCACCAAGAGTCACACAAGAGAAGCGTGTTTAT
>NW_019432470.1:0-931 GCF_002814215.2 Seriola lalandi dorsalis
CCACAGAGCTTCTTAAGGGTACACTGTGCAGCCTGATGGGACCTTCCGCAGCGCCAGCATTTGTTGTTGGACCGTATCCACTCAGTGATCTGGGCTTTGGTGAGCTTCTGGATGGCTGAGCACTGATTGAGGTAATGTGCTTCATTGTCACAGTAAGGACAGTATGCCTTTGCTTTCGGCCTCCTCTTATCTGAAGGGGCGGAGGAGTTGATTCCCCTTCCCTCTGCATCCTTAGCCCCATGGAAGACAGACGTCGTACGATGTACATAACGACCCTCTGACCTCCGTCCCTGGTTTCCTTTCTGTCCTTTGTTAGGTGAATTGCCATCAAAGTCTTGACACCATGTCTCATACTGGAGCCAATCTGCGAAGTCCTGGAGTGTGTACGTGGTTCCTGGACTGCGAAACATACAGCGCCGAAAGTCTGACCTCATTTCCAGCGGCAGCTTACTGAGCAGACGTGCTACATGCGATCCACATTGCAGCTCAATCTCACCTGCTGGACCCAGAGTCTTCAGCATTCCCACCAGCGACTGAACCCGTAAGGCGAACCTCTCAAAGGCGGCGGTGTCACCGCGACAGATATCAGGTGAGGTCATAACACTGTCTATCCTCTTTAATGCGACCTGGTACGGCTGCCCAAACTTCTCATTCAGAGCAGCCATGGTGTCTGAATACGGAGTGGGTGAATGGAGGTATGAATCCGCCACTAGGCACGCTTCTTCCAGCTTTAGGTGGTCTGTTAAGATCTGATATTTGAAGAGCTCTGTTGCGTCAGCTGGTAACAGGTTCTCTAGAGCAATCTTCAATCGAGCGAACTGACTTGGGTCTCGCTGGCTGAAGTCCGGTACAGTTGGCCGGGGTCCCCTGTAAGATGACTCTGCTCGAGGGGGTTCACTGTAGGACTGTCCGTAGGAAGGCTCTGCCGGCC
>NW_019432471.1:0-446 GCF_002814215.2 Seriola lalandi dorsalis
ACTATACTATGTAGTTTTTATGAATTTTTATGCCTTACTATACTGTGACGTTTTTATGACTTTTAATGCCTTACTATATTTATGACTTTTTATGCCTTACTATACTATGACGTTTTTATGACTTTTTATGCCTTACTATACTATGTCGTTTTTATGAATTTTTATGCCTTAATATACTATGATGTTTTCATGACTTTGTATGCCTTACTATACTATGACGTTTTTATGCCTTACTACACTATGATGTTTTCATGACTTTTTATGCCTTACTATACTATGATGTTTTCATGACTTTTTATGCCTTACTACACTATGTCGTTTTTATGACTTCTTATTCCCTACTATATAATGACGTTTTCATGCCTTACTATACTGTGACGTTTTTATGACTCTTAATGCCTTAATATACTTGTGACTTTTTATGCCTTACTATACTATGATGTTTT
>NW_019432472.1:0-465 GCF_002814215.2 Seriola lalandi dorsalis
ACACACAGACACACACAGACACACACAGACACACACAGAGACACACAGAGACACACAGAGACACACACTGACACACAGAGACACACAGAGACACACACAGAAACACGGACACACAGAGACACACAGACACACACAGACACACACAGACACACACAGAGACACACAGAGACACACAGAGACACACACTGACACACAGAGACACACAGAGACACACACAGAAACACGGACACACAGAGACACACAGAGATACAGAGAGACTCACAGAGACACACAGAGACACATAATACCCTCCATCACAACAAGACAAAATATAAATCAGATGAAAGTAAACTAAACGTGTTTCCTACCTCCATCACCTCTGACTCCAGGTCTGTCCCAGTTAGTCTCAACTGCTGCTTTGTCCAGTTTGGTGACGACGTCCTCCTTCACTCCAGAGAGCTGAAACACACAGTCGTACCTCCTCCA
>NW_019432473.1:0-610 GCF_002814215.2 Seriola lalandi dorsalis
TGCACACCTAGGTATTTATAAGTGTGCACCACCTCAATGTCCTTCCCTTGAATGTTGACTGGCTGAAGGGTGGACCTAGACCTCCGAAAGTCCATGACCATCTCCTTGGTCTTGGAGGTGTTCAGAAGGAGGCAGTTCTTGTCGCTCCATTCACTGAAGGCCATCATCAGATCCCTGTACTCCTTTTCCTGCACGTTCCTGATACACGCCACAATAGCTGTGTCATCTGAGTATTTCTGGATGTGGCAGGACTCAGAGTTGTATTTAAAGTCGGCCGTATACAGGGTGAACAGGAACTGAGCCAGAACAGTCCCCTGTGGAGCCCCAGTGCTGCTCATCACTGTCCCTGAGACACAGTTACCCAGCCTGACGTACTGTGGTCCAGGATGTGAAGCAGGGATCCACCCCCATTCCTCTCTGGTGTTGTTGTGCTGCAGCTTCCTCTCTACTTTCTTTTTGTAGTCCTCCTTCGCCTGATTTAATCTCCTCTTCAACTCATGTTGCACACCTTTGTCTACATGTTACTTCAGTATGTAAATGTATCTGTATGTTTCCATTTATCGTGAAACCAGTGAGATAAGAGTCTGGTGACACTGGCGTTGATGGGTCA
>NW_019432474.1:0-811 GCF_002814215.2 Seriola lalandi dorsalis
CATAAGTGAGGACACAACTTCATTTACCAGCACAACCTGGGACAATGAAACATTCAATGAAACCACAAGTCACCCGCAGACTTATCAGTCAACAACCATCTTGAATCCTCTAACAAATAGTAATTTACTGACAACTACCACACCTGGCACTCACACTTCCTCATTTACAGCTGTGACAATGCCAGTAATCCAGTCCACAGCAGGTTACATAAGTACACCGGATACTTCAGTAATTACAATTGCAAATTCATCTAACACTAATACAACTTCAGATTCAGTGGACAGAATCACACAAGGTAAGTATCAGGCTACATGTTCTAATTCGCAGAATTTATTAATAATTTAATTGCTCATTTCATGTTTTCGTTGAACTTCTGTCAATTACTTTCCCTGCCTTTTTGCTGTGCTACTAGGTTTTGGACTGGACATTTCAGAAAAGAACATGACCATTGTCTAGAGTGTTGCACTAGGAGTGTTTGGTGTGGCATTGGTTATATTTATGTTTCATAGATGCAAACAGAAAATCCAATACTTGCATCAGCCTCTTAACAACACTGATGACACAGGTAAGGAGCCACCCATTCATCATACAATCAATACAATCTATTTTGCTAATTATTAGCAGTTAAAAATACCTATCTAATTTTCAACAGATGCATTCGTGGCAGATGATGATACCCTCATAATTTCTGGAGGACTTTATGATGGCCATCCGATCTACGATAATGTACCTACAGCCCCAGAAGACCAATCTCAATTTCGCCTTGAATTCCTTCACTGAGGAGAGACAGTTAACTACAGTTTGAGATGT
>NW_019432475.1:0-392 GCF_002814215.2 Seriola lalandi dorsalis
TCATGGCCTGACACTGAGGGAGGCTGAGCAGAGAGTCCAGCCCAAACCTCAGTTGCTACAGAGTCACATCCATGATGCAGACATCCAGACTGGAGAACAGGTCTTCAACTTTCTAAACTGAACCTTTCAGTACGTCGACACTCTGCCACATCTTGAGTCAACACCAGCTTACGATGAAGCAGCTGTACAGGTTCCATATGAGAGGAACAGCGTTAGAGTCAAAGACCTTCTCTGTGAATATGTGGAAGTATCACTGAGCTGTAGAGTGATGGAGTGATGGCAGCAGAATGTGTTGTGTTGTCAATGGATACGTTCCGACAAAGCAGAATGTGACCTGCAATAGTGCCCCTATTCTGGGGGTGGTGTCTGCCGATCTGTCCCAGTTCTGAAGA
>NW_019432476.1:0-1275 GCF_002814215.2 Seriola lalandi dorsalis
GGGAGCGCTTGATACGTTCAGTGAAGAGTGTTCTCACTTCAGTTCTCAAACAGCAAATTCTGGACGATGAAGGGCTTCATACTGTTTTCTGTGAGGCTGAGGCCATATTGAATGATAGACCAATCACAAAAGTCTCTGATGACCCAGATGACCTGGAGGCGCTCACACCTAATCACATTCTGACGTTAAAGGGCAAGCCAGTCATGCCACCAGGACTGTTTGATCACAGTGACCTGTACATCAGGAAAAGGTGGAGACAAACACAATACATGGCAGAGCTCTTTTGGAAGAGATGGATTTCGGAATACCTACCAATGATGCAAGAGAGACAGAAGTGGACAAGACCAAGAAGAAGTCTTACTCCTGGAGACATCGTCCTCATTGCAGATGCCACAGCCCCAAGAGGATCTTGGTTAATGGGGAAAATTTTGGATGTGAGAGCAGATGCAAAGGGCCTGGTGCGCTCTGTGCGCCTTCGAACAAGAACCAGCATTCTGGAGAGGCCGGTGACAAAGCTCTGCCTGCTGCTGGAGGCAGGAGTGTGACACCATGGACCCTCTTTTTCTCTCTCTCTCTTTCTCTCTCTCTCTGTCTTTCTCTCTTTTTTGTTTTGTTTCAGGTTCATCACAAAGAAGAGAGTGAACTGAAGCTAATGGGATAGACTGTCTAGTTATAGGTTAGGATTGACTGAATAGCTCCTTTGAGAAATTAAAGTAATTGTGATTTAATGCACAATTAGGGGCCGGAGTGTGGGAGCTATTTGGTGTTATTTAGTTTATTGTTTAGATTTCATTATTCTATTTTGATTTCATTATGATTAAATTTCTGTTAGTATTCTGTTAGTTTATTATTTTTGTGGTTTGGGTGTTTTGTTGTTATTTGGTTGTTTCATTTGGGCACGGTAGGAAGGCACCGTAGGTTATATAGGTAAGCGCACGGTAGGGACCAGCATGCACCTGGGTGGGCAAATGGTTTTTTACCGGAGCGGGAGAGGCACAGGAATTTTTCTTTGTTCTGTGTTTGCTTGTTATCCGATTAAATAAATCACGTTTTTTGTTGAAAATTGAAAGTCGTTTGGACTTCATGCTTTCTCCCATCCGTGTACACCACAACCCACGGTGCAAAAGTGGCCTTTTGAGTTTTTTATGATTTAAAGTTTGATTAGAAATTTTTCGTTGCTTTTGTGGACAAACGGCCACTACACCTATGACTAGGGAGCAATGCACTTTATTTTCCATCACCACTCGGAGATATGAGCACTGGCCAT
Source organism: Seriola lalandi dorsalis (assembly GCF_002814215.2). Lineage (NCBI taxonomy): Eukaryota > Metazoa > Chordata > Actinopteri > Carangiformes > Carangidae > Seriola > Seriola lalandi. The sequence goes on from NW_019432476.1 coordinate 1,268, forward strand.
ACCCATGA
>NW_019432477.1:0-548 GCF_002814215.2 Seriola lalandi dorsalis
ACTTTAACGTTTTTATGACCTTTTATGCCTTAATATATGATGATGTTTTTTCAAATTTTTTTGCCATACTATACTATGGCGTTTTTGGCATTTTTATGCCATACTATAAAATGATGTTTTTGGGCATTTTTATGCCTTAAAATACTAAGCAGTTTCATACATTGCCATACTATGATGTTTTTATGACCTTTTATGCCTTAATGTATGATGATTTTATTCAAATTTTTTGCCATACTATACTATGGCGTTTTTGGCATTTTTATGCCATACTATAAAATGATGTTTTTTGCCATTTTTATGCCTTAATATACTATGTAGTTACATGCCTTTCCATACTATGATGTTTTTATGACCTTTTATGCCTTAATATATGATGATGTTTTTTCGAATTTTTTTGCCATACTATACTATGGCGTTTTTCTAATTTTTATGCCATAAGACAAAAATAGATTTTTGCCATTTGTATGCCTTAATATACTATGCGGTTTCATGCCTTGCCATACTTTAACGTTTTTATGAGCTTTTATGTCTTAATATATGATGATGTT
>NW_019432478.1:0-783 GCF_002814215.2 Seriola lalandi dorsalis
AGTGATCACTGGCGTCCCAGAGTCACTCCCCTAATGCCAGCCATCACTGCTCCTCACACCACAACTATTTTCTTTATCTTGCCTATGCTACCACAAACAACACCATCATCAACTCTGACAAAACACACTAACAGATTAAGCAGATTCAGCAAACAAAATCCCCTAAACAGTTGGAGAAAGTGGCGGCCATTTTGAATGAGGGAGGTAGAGTCAAGGAGAGATGCCTTTTGAGCTAAACTCTCCCCCGCCGGGTTAGGCTGTGCTTTACCTCCCCCTACTCCCCCACTCTCCAAGACATCAAACAAACAAACAAACAAACAATCAAACTCACCTAAACAGCCAAAGACACACTACAAACCAATTCAATACAAGCAAACAATACAGGCCATCTCACCTGGACTAACCGCATGGTCTCAAAGAGGCTCACACAGGCTACACCCCCACTTAAAAACACTTCCTCTTCCTGGATTTCTTCCTTGCTTCTCCTAAGAGTCTATCTATCCTAAGTGCTCCCCCTGCTGGGCCCCCAGCTACCATTACTCCTTCTCATCCAAATCCACTGACTGGATCTTGATGCCTCATCTGACATGTCCTTTACAATTTTCCTCACACTCTGTCCACTTGCTCCTAACTCCCTTACCAAAGAGACAACAGACCTTGCTACAAATCCTCTACATCCTACTTCCACTGGACAAATCCTAACTTTCCATCCTCGCTGCTCTGCTTCTGCCCCTAACTCTGCATACCTGAGCTTTTTCCTTTCATATGCTTCCTCAACTAAGG
>NW_019432479.1:0-617 GCF_002814215.2 Seriola lalandi dorsalis
AAGGCGAAAAAAGTCATAAAAAAGTCATTGTATAGTAAGGCGTAAAAATGTCATAAAAAAGTCATAGTATAGTCAGGCATAAAAAGTCATTAAAATGTCATAGTATAGTAAGGCATAAAAATGTCATAGTATAGTAAAGCACAAAAATTAAAAAAAAAAGTCATAGTATAGTAAGGTGTAAAAATGTCATAGTATAATAAGACATAAAAAAGTCATAGTATAGCGAAGCACAAAAATTAAAAAAAAAGTCATAGTATAGTAAGTCATAAAAATGTCATAGTATAGTAAGGCATAAAAAAGTCATAATATAGTAAGGCATAAAAAAGTCATAATACAGTAACGCGTAAAAAGTTAAAAAAAAGTCAGTATAGTAAGGCGTAAAAAGTCATAAAAAAGTCATAGTATAGTAAGGCGTAAAAAGTCATAAAAAAGTCATAGTATAGTAAGGCATAAAAAGTCATAAAAAAGTCATAGTATAGTAAGGTATAAAAAGTCATAAAAAAGTCATAGTATAGTAAGGCATAAAAAGTCATAAAAAAGTCATAGTATAGTAAGGTATAAAAAGTCATAAAAATGTCATAGTATAAAAAGTCATAAAAATGTCATAGTATAGTAAG
>NW_019432480.1:0-894 GCF_002814215.2 Seriola lalandi dorsalis
TCTCTGCCTCTCTGCCTCTCTGCCTCTCTGCCTCTCTGCCTCTCTGCCTCTCTGCCTCTCTGCTTCTCTGCCTCTCTGCCTCTCTGCCTCTCTGACTCTCTGCTTCTCTGCCTCTCTGTCTCTCTGACTCTCTGCCTCTCTGCCTCTCTGTCTCTCTGCCTCTCTGACTCTCTGACTCTCTGTCTCTCGGCCTCTCTGCCTCTCTGCCCCTCGGCCTCTCTGCCCCTCTGCCTCTCTGCCTCTCTGACTCTCGGCCTCTCTGCCTCTCTGACTCTCTGCCTCTCGGCCTCTCTGCCTCTCTGCCTCTCGGCCTCTCTGCCTCTCTGCCTCTCGGCCTTTCGGCCTCTCTGCCTCTCTGCCTCTCGGCCTCTCTGCCTCTCTGCCTCTCTGCCTCTCTGCCTCTCTGCCCCTCTGCCTCTCTGCCTCTCTGACTCTCGGCCTCTCTGCCTCTCTGACTCTCGGCCTCTCGGCCTCTCTGCCTCTCTGCCTCTCGGCCTCTCTGCCTCTCTGCCTCTCGGCCTTTCGGCCTCTCTGCCTCTCTGCCTCTCGGCCTCTCTGCCTCTCTGCCTCTCTGCCTCTCTGCCTCTCGGCCTCTCTGACTCTCTGCTTCTCTGCCTCTCTGTCTCTCTGACTCTCTGCCTCTCTGCCTCTCTGTCTCTCTGCCTCTCTGACTCTCTGCTTCTCTGCCCCTCTGCCCCTCGGCCTCTCTGCCTCTCTGCCTCTCTGCCCCTCGGCCTCTCTGCCTCTCTGCCTCTCGGCCTCTCTGTCTCTCTGACTCTCTGTCTCTCGGCCTCTCGGCCTCTCTGCCTCTCTGACTCTCGGCCTCTCTGCCTCTCGGCCTCTCTGTCTCTCTGACTCTCTGTCTCTCGGCCTCTCGGCCTCTCTGCCTCTCTG
>NW_019432481.1:0-659 GCF_002814215.2 Seriola lalandi dorsalis
AGGATTCACAGGGTTTGTTACAACGCGCAATGACCCTCAGTCACTCGCTTGTTTTTAACAAAACTGTACTCACCGCTGTTGTCCTTCCCCTCTCGGAATACCGTCACCCATCAGATCCCAGCTGGAGGGTAAACATCCAGTCCTGGAAAAGGATTTCAAGAGCTCACACTATGGAGCTCTGCTGTGGCCACAGTCTTTCCTGGAGTTCACCCTCCCGCTGGAATCCTCAGGTCTATTGGTATCCGGCTCGAAGGACCAAGTTAATGTCAGGTTTACACCACCTAAGACATCTAATACTGAAACACAGAAGAGAAAGACAAGGGCGTTATTTCCTACTCGCGAGGAGAACGGACAGAGATTTGCTCAGTTACAATCTCCAACCCGCTCTGAGCAAACTCCACTGTCTCCTCTCTTTTTATTATCACACAAGGCATTCCAAACATTCTTCCAGCAGCAAGACATTGTTTATCTTAACCCTCCGGTCGTGTTCACCTCCCGCCCCTTACTTTAGTGTTCCCGGTCAAAATTGACCGGTCTGTTTTAACTGCTCTTAAATTAGCACAAAAACCATTTTTCACCACCAAATTTTTATTCAACATTCTTTAGCTGTGAACAATGTCTCAAAGTAGTGTTTAACATGAATTTATAGAATTAGACAT
>NW_019432482.1:0-509 GCF_002814215.2 Seriola lalandi dorsalis
GAGAATGCACCAATAATCGCAGGTTAAGGTAGATGGAAACACACAGATCTGAAGACAGTCAGTTTTTCTGCTCCCAAATGGGAGCAGAAAAACTTTACAAGCCGAATTCGTGAATGTCACATTGTGGTTTTTAAACCTTATAGAGGTGAAGCAGTAAAATAAATAAATGTAAAATAATCTTTCCCCTTAAAGATTTTCCCTCATAATTATTATACGGACAAATGAGGCACATAAAAGTAGAAAGGCAACAATACAAACACACACACACACACACACACACGCACACACACACACACATTAAAGGAGCAGTAGTTACCATAGTATCGAGGCCAAGAGTCAGGAGCATGAGGAAGAAGATGATGGCCCAGAATGGAGACAGAGGAAGTCTGGTCAGAGCCTCTGGATACACCACGAACGCTATGCCTGGACCTGAAACACACACACACACACACACACACACACACATTTATATAGAAATAGAAATGCACATACACCGTCTCTACCTCAGG
>NW_019432483.1:0-574 GCF_002814215.2 Seriola lalandi dorsalis
GTGGATTAATTTTATTTTTGATGGAAATGTACCCGCTCCAACTCCGAAAGTGTTGTACGTGTGTGCTAACCATTTCACCTCGGACTGCTTTCTCAACGAGGGCCAGTAAAATGCAGGATTTGCTACAAGTCTCAAGATAAAGATTGGATCAGTACCGACTGTCTGTGACCCAACTTTGAACTTGGGAGCTGTAAGTTTTACCATTTTACGTTGCTTTACTGTATGTTCACGAGAGCCTGTTGTGTGTGTTGTTAGCATGGCAGCTTATGTGGCTAACGTTTAGCGTCGTGGACGCGCAGCCGGGTATAGCCGGGTACAGATTGTATGCAATTCTTCTGCTTGGTATCGCCGTGTGACATTGATTAGAGCCACCCTGTTAACCCTCCTGTCGTGTTCACCTCCCGCCCCTTACTTTAGTGTTCCCGGTCAAAATTGACCGGTCTGTTTTAACTGCTCTTAAATTAGCCCAAAAACCATTTTTCACCACCAAATTTTTATTCGACATTTTTTAGCTGTGAACAATGTCTCAAAGTAGTGTTTAACATGAATTTATAGAATTAGACATAAAATAACT
>NW_019432483.1:2016-2322 GCF_002814215.2 Seriola lalandi dorsalis
ATACAAGCAAACAATACAGGCCACCTCACCTGGACTAACCGCATGGTCTCAAAGAGGCTCACACAGGCCACACACCCACTTAAAAACACTTCCTCTTCCTGGATTTCTTCCTTGCTTCTCCTAAGAGTCTATCTATCCTAAGTGCTCCCCCTGCTGGGCCCCCAGCTACCATTACTCCTTCTCATCCAAATCCACTGACTGGATCTTGCTGCCTCATCTGACATGTCCTTTATAATTTTCCTCACACTCTGTCCACTTGCTCCTAACTCCCTTACCAAAGAGACAACAGACCTTGCTACAAATCCT
>NW_019432484.1:0-443 GCF_002814215.2 Seriola lalandi dorsalis
ACATTTTAAGCGCTTGAAGATCCGATCATCATTAATGTGTTATCTATGAGTTTATGTGGAGAAAGTGGTCATGGTCGTCAGAATTAAGGGTAGTGTATTCATTACCATTGTCATTAGGCAGCAGCTTAGTAGGAGTCAGTATCACTATGTGGGGAGAATATTTCCAGGGAACGTCACAAGTTTGAACTTTGAAAGAAGGAGAAATAGTGACATTATTAAATCTATAAACGAAACTGGTTTAGTCAAAAGAATATAGTGTTTTTTCTTGCATAATCTCCTGATCCACAGTCCAGTCCAGTCAGTGGCGGTTATGATCCTATAAGTTGGTTCACCAACCGCCAAAAAACACCTAAGAAGAAGTGAAGTCTAGCGTGAGCAGTTCAGACTGAGAAAGTCTGTGAACAAGATGGAAGCAGATGAAGCTGTGTAGCGACTGTGAACCT
>NW_019432485.1:0-442 GCF_002814215.2 Seriola lalandi dorsalis
GAGGTGAACGAGCGTTTGCCGTTGCAGCTCCAAAACTGTGGAATGGATTGCCGCTGCACATTAGACAGGCCTCTTCACTGTCACATTTTAAATCTCTTCTTAAAACCCACCTCTTCTCTCTGGCTTTTGACACCATGTAGCGTGTTGCATCTTGTGTGAGCAGTGTACTTTATTTATTTTATTCCATTTATTTTATTTGTTTTTATCTTATTTTATCTTTTATTTTAATTGTTTTTATCTTATTTTTACTTGATTTTATCTTATTTTATTACTTTTATCCTATTGTGTCCTTCATCGTTTTATTGTGTTCTGTTGTGCTATTTATTGTGTTTTTTATCTTGCTGTGCAGCACTTTGGAAAACCTTGTGTTTGTTAAAATCGTGCTCTATAAATAAAGTGGATTGGATTGTATCACTTAGGGTTGCCACCTTTGATGTGTGAA
>NW_019432486.1:0-529 GCF_002814215.2 Seriola lalandi dorsalis
TTATTCAGATATTCCTTAAAATGAGTGCGTAAGCTCAGTGCGAAGACAGAGTGAGATTCTTTTGAAAAAAAAAAGACGATTACATTAGGTGTCAATGAGAGTGAGACAGGTATTGCTGCCTGACTCGGCACCCCCGTTTAAATTTTGTGCAGACCCTGCCTGTCAAAGTTACATTTTATGAATCCCAACAACTATACAGTCTACATTTTCAGAAAGAATTATTTGTCTCCTTTTTACGGTTTGGCCGCGAGTTCGAGTTAAAAATAAAAATAAAAGTTATTTTTTACTGCTTCACGCACTCTAGCCAACTCACGCTGTCACTTTAACTTTGAATAAAACGTGATTTCCACTCCTCCTTTGAGTGCTCACAGTGTGAAAAGTTTACATGTTATGTAAAAACAGTTGTTGTGGTTTTGAGAGAGCAGAAGTTTTCCTCCGTTTTATAGTTTGAATCACATTTCTACGTGCAGGTATGAGAGAGCTGGGTGACTCAGAAAAAAGGTGAAATTTTGTAGAAAAAAGGTGAAAT
>NW_019432487.1:0-803 GCF_002814215.2 Seriola lalandi dorsalis
TAAAAATGTCAAAAACTGTCATAGTATAGTAAGGCTTAAAAATGTCATACTATGACAAGTTTTCATAAGTCATAGTATAGCACGGCATAGCAAGGTATAAAAAGTTCAAAATATCATTGTATAGTAAGGCATAAAAATGTCATAAAATGGCATTCTATAGTAAGGCATAAAAAGGTAAAAAAAAGTCATCGTACAGTAAGGCATAAAAAGCTCAAAAAACGTCATAGTATAGTTAGGCATAAAAATATCAAAAACGTCATACCATAGTAAGGTATAAAAATGTCAAAAACATCATAGTATAGTAAGGCATAAAAACGTCATACTATAGTAGGCATAAAAATGTAAAAATATGGCATGGTAAAGTAAGGCATAAAAATATCAAAGGCACTATTGTATAGTAAGGAAAAAAAACTGCATAGTATAGTAAGGCATAAAAATGTCAAAAAATGTCATAGTATAGTAAGGCTCAAAAATGTCAAAAAATGTCTTAGTATAGTAAGGCAAAAAAAAAGGTGCAAAAATGTCATACTATATTAAGGCATAAAAATCTTAAAAAATGTCACAGTATAGTAAGGAAAAAAAACTGCATAGTATAGTAAGGCATAAAAACGTCATACTATAGTAGGCATAAAAATGTAAAAATATGGCATGGTAAAGTAAGGCATAAAAATATCAAAGGCACTATTGTATAGTAAGGAAAAAAAACTGCATAGTATAGTAAGGCATAAAAATGTCAAAAAATGTCATAGTATAGTAAGGCTTAAAAATGTCAAAAAATGTCATAGTATAGTAAGGCAAAAAAA
>NW_019432488.1:0-1059 GCF_002814215.2 Seriola lalandi dorsalis
CTATGACGTCTTTTTCCATTTTCATGCCATAGTATACTATGACGTTTTATGCCATACTATACTATGACGTTTTGTCATATTTTCATTCTTTAAAATAGTGTGAAATTTTTTCATGTTTTTATGCCTTAGTATACTATGACGTTTTATGCCTTACTATACTATGAAGTTTTTTTATATTTTCATGCCTTAAAATAACGTGACATTTTTTGATGTTTTTTTGCCTTAGTATACTATGACGTTTTATGCCTTATTATGACATGACTTCTTTTGCCATTTTTATGCCTTAGTATACTATGACGTTTTATGCCTTACAATACTATGACGTTTTTTTCATATTTTTATACGTTAAAATAGTATGACATTTTTTCATGTTTTTATGCCTTAGTATACTATGAGGTTTTATGCCTCGTTATACTATGACGTTTTTTAATATTTTTTTACTTCAAAATAGTATGACATTTTTTGATGTTTTTATGCCTTAGTATACTATGACGTTTTGGGCCTTATAATGACATGACATATTTTGCCATTTCTATGCCTTAGTATACTATGACGTTTCATGCCTTACTATACTATGATGTTTTTGTATATTTTCATGCCTTAAAATCACGTGACATTTTTTCATGTTTTTATGCCTTAGTATACTATGATGTTTCATGCCTTACAATACTATGGCATTTTTTGATGTTTTTATGCTTTAAAATAGTATGACATTTTTTCATGTTTTTATGCCTTACTATACTATGACGTTTTTCAACATTTTTATGCCTTAATATAATATGAGGTTTTTTGAAATTTTCATGCCTTACTATACTATGACGTTTTATGCCATACTATTATACTATGACGTTTTTTAATATTTTTTTACTTCAAAATAGTATGACATTTTTTGATGTTTTTATGCCTTAGTATACTATGACGTTCTGGGCCTTATAATGACATGACATATTTTGCCATTTCTATGCCTTAGTATACTATGACGTTTCATGCCTTACTATACTATGATGTTTTTTTATATTTTCATGCCTTAAAATCACGTGACATTTTTTCATGTTTTTA
>NW_019432489.1:0-692 GCF_002814215.2 Seriola lalandi dorsalis
AATGTCATACTAAGGCAAGGAATCAAACAACATAGTATAATAAGTCATAAAAATGCCAAAAAACGTCATAGTATAGTATGGCAAAAAATGTTGAAAAAACAACATAGTATATTAAGGCATAAAAGGTCATAACAACGTCATAGTATGGCAAGGAATCAAACAACATAGTATAATACTTCATAAAAATGCCAAGAAACGTCATAGTATAGTAAGTCATAAAAATGCCAAAAAACGTCATAGTATAGTATGGCAAAAATGTCAAAAAAACAATGTAGTATATTAAGGCATAAAAGGTCATAACAACGTCATAGTATGGCAAGGAATCAAACAACATAGTATAATAATTCATAAAAATGCCAAAAAACATCATAGTATAGTATGGCATGAAAATTTTAAAAAACGTCATAGTATAGTATGGCAAAAAATGTTGAAAAAACAATATAGTATATTAAGGCATAAAAGGTCATAACAACGTCATAGTATGGCAAGGAATCAAACAACATAGTATAATAATTCATAAAAATGCCAAAAAACGTCATAGTAAAGTAGGGCATGAAAATGCCAAAAAACGTCATAGTATAGTATGGCAAAAAATGTCGAAAAAACAATATAGTATATGAAGGCATAAAAGGTCATAACAACGTCATAGTATGGCAAGGAATCAAACAACATAGTATAATAATTCATAAAAA
>NW_019432490.1:0-533 GCF_002814215.2 Seriola lalandi dorsalis
ACATCTGTTCATCTGGAGGTTTTTGTTCAGGCTGCAGGGATCATTTCTCACTGTGGGGATCAGTCTTATAACAGGAGCAGTAGTAGGAGGCTGAATGAGAGAGTTTAACTTTCTTTATCTTCAACTCACAGCTGATCTGTTTTTTAACAGCTGTGAAATCATTTTTCTGAGGATGATTGAAACCTGAATATATGGAGCCACTATTTTTGTCAATATACAGAATCCGACTGAATGTTTCTGTCTCTTTCTTCTGGTACCAGAATACATAAGGTTGGTCACACTGCTGAGTTCGTTCACAGCTGAAGGAGACTGTGTCACCAACTCTCCTGGTCAATGATAACTGGTCCTGAATCAGCTCTGCTGCCATGGCAACCAGCGCTGTAGAGACACAGACAGGTAGATGAAGGTTAGTGTGACAGTGTTTGTCACAGGTTGAGTTTGCTGGCTCCTGATTGGCTGGAAACACTCACCTGAACACAGACAGCACAGAGCAGCAGCTGGGAGGAAAAGCATTTTGTGCCGTGGTGTTTCCT
>NW_019432491.1:0-543 GCF_002814215.2 Seriola lalandi dorsalis
ATTTTGAACTTAAATGATTAAATGAACTTAAATTGTATGACTATCTCTGATGGCAGCTACATTCCCACCAAATCACCTGTGATTTCTCTAATGAACTTAAGTGTAGGATTCAAATAAGAACATCCTTAAAGAAAAGAAAAGAAAGGTAGACAGACAGCTGCACTACTCGGCTGCAAGCAGGGGAACCGTCTTATGGACAAGCCGCTCCAGATAAGTTGGTTTGCTGAGACGTTTTCCTTTTTCATCCATCCTTACCCAGATATACTTCAGTGACCTTGGTCAGTTTCCACTCATTCCATGGTGCAGTGTCGTCTTGCACAATCACTATATCATCAACCTTTGCATTTCTGCACGTCTTTTGCCATTTTTGTCTCTGTTGCAGGTTTAACAGCTACTCTTTCTTCCATCTAGACCATCTTTTGTGAAGATACAGGTCTTCCTTGACGAACTGTCCAGGTGGTGGCAAGAGTACTGAAGACTTCATTGTCAGAATATGACCAGGTGTAAGAGGCTGTGGCCCAGCTGGATCATTGAGTAAGTGAG
>NW_019432492.1:0-364 GCF_002814215.2 Seriola lalandi dorsalis
ATGACGTTTTTAACATTTTTATGCCTTACTATACTATGATGTTTTTTGATATTTTCATGCCTTACTATACTATGATGTTTTTTTTATATTTTTATGCCTTACTATACTATGACGTTTTTTGATATTTTTATGCCTTACTATACTATGATGTTTTTTATATTTTTATGCCTTACTATACTATGACATTTTTAAAATATTTTTATGTCTTACTATACTACGAAGTTTTTCAAATATTTTTATGCCTTACTATACTATGATGTTTTTTTTATATTTTTATGCCTTACTATACTATGACGTTTTTTTATATTTTCATGCCTTATTATACTATGACGTTTTTAAATATTTTTATGCCTTACTATACTAT
>NW_019432493.1:0-508 GCF_002814215.2 Seriola lalandi dorsalis
AAAGAGTCACACTTTTGACATAGGCCATTATACAACCGGGGGTAGAATTGCATGTTCCCCTCAACTGAGGATTCAGGCGATTTTACCAGAGGTGGCCAGCATCATGAGGGGGTGATTTAGGCAAAAAAAACATTTTTGTCAAAACATGACTTAGGCCATTATTTTAGGAAGGTGACGATATATAGGTCATCTGACAAATATACTCTAATAACAACTTGACCTACTCCAGATTTCTGAGATTTCGGTGCCGCACGCCTTAAAAGTCTATTTCTCAAACTGCTGACTGGCTGAAAATGAATTAACCTTTTGGTTCATGGTGAATGTTTTACTCTCTGTGTGTTCTGGTTCTTGTTGAGGGACAGTCTCATTAAGATACTGTATGATTGAGTGCAACAGTGCAAGCAGGTGCAGAAAAATAATGATTCAATACAATTCTAATTGATATTATCATTAAAAAACTGACTCCACCCCCCCTCACCTGTTCCTCGTCTCCGATGGCAGCGACATA
>NW_019432494.1:0-331 GCF_002814215.2 Seriola lalandi dorsalis
ATTACACCAACTACTCCCCCATCCGTCAGTTCATCCACAGTGTGTGTGTCAGCAACGGCCTGGATCTCATCATGAACCTCACAATCGTCCTCAGTGTCATCTTCATGGCTTTGGAACATTATGGTCAATCTCTGGTAATGCACACACACACACACACACACACACACACACACTAACACATGGACACTGTGTAGAGGATATTCAAACACTGACTGAGCATGGACTCTGTGAGGGCACAGAGTTAAACCTGTGTTTGCTTGTGTGTTCAGTACATAGAGAATCTGATAGAGAGGTCTTACTACGTGTTAACTGTCTTCCTGATCATCGAAGT
>NW_019432495.1:0-616 GCF_002814215.2 Seriola lalandi dorsalis
TATAAAAATGCCAAAAAACTTCCGAGTACAATATGGCATAAAAATGTCAAAAAACATCATAGTATACTATGGCAAAAAATATCAAAAAAACATCATAGTATTTTAAGGCATAAATGGTCATAAAAGCATCATATTATATTGAGGAATAAAACGACATAGTATAGTAAGGCATTAAAATGCCAAAAAATATCACAGTACAATATGACACAAAAATGTCAAAAAAAGTCATAGTATAGTATGGCGAAAAATATCAAAAAAACATCATAGTATTTTAAGGCATAAATGGTCATAAAAACATCATAGAATGATAAGGAATCAACTCACATAGTATAGTAAGGCATAAAAATGCCAAAACACATCACAGTACAATATGGCATAAAAATGTCAAAAAACGTCATAGTATACTATGGCGAAAAATATCAAAAAAACATCATAGTATTTTAAGGCATAAATGGCCGTAAAAACATCATAAAATGATAAGGAATCAACTCACATAGTATAGTAAGGCATAAAAATGCCAAAAAACGTCACATTACAATATGACATAAAAATGTCAAAAAAAGTCATAGTATAGTATGGCAAAAAATATCAAAAAAACATCATAGTATTTTAAGGC
>NW_019432496.1:0-551 GCF_002814215.2 Seriola lalandi dorsalis
TATACTATGTCGGTTTTATGCCTTTTTATGCCTTACTATACTATGACATTTTTCTGACTTTTTAGGCCTTACTGTACTATGACGTTTTTAACAATTTTCATGCCTTACTATACTATGACGTTTTTATGCCTCACTATACTATGATGTTTTTATCACTTTTTATGCCTCACTATACTATGTCGGTTTTAAGATTTTATATGCCATACGATACTATGTTGGTTTTAGGACTTATTATACTATGACGTTTTTATCACTTTTTATGCCTTGCTCATCTATGACCTTTTTCTGACTTTTTATGCCCTACTATACTATGTCGGTTTTATGACTTTTTATGCCATGACATTTTTATGACTTTTTATGCCTTACTATAATATGATGTTTTTATGACTTTTTATGCCTTACTATACTATGACCTTTTTATGACTTTTTATGCCCTACTATACTATGACCTTTTTATGACTTTTTATGCCCTACTATACTATGTCGGTTTTATGACTTTTTGTGCCATGACATTTTTATGACTTTTTATGCCATGACATTTTTATGACTTT
>NW_019432497.1:0-762 GCF_002814215.2 Seriola lalandi dorsalis
ACGTCATAGTATAGTAAGGCATAAAAAGTCATAAAAAAGTCATAGTATAGTAAGGCATAAAACATCATAGTATAGTAAGGCATGAAAAGTCATAGTATAGTAAGGCATAAAAAGTCATAAAAATGTCATAGTATAGTAAGTCATAAAAAGTCATAGTATAGTAAGCTATAAAAAGTCATAAAAACATCACAGTATAGTAAGGCATAAAAAGTCATAAAAATGTCATAATATAGTAAGGGATGAAAAATCATAGTATAATAAGGCATAAAAAGTCATAAAAAAGTCATAGTATAGTAAGGCATAAAAAGTCATAAAAACCACATAGTAAAGTAAGGCATGAAAAGTCATAGTATAGTACGGGATGAAAAGTCATAGTATAGTAAGGCATGAAAAGTCATAAAAATGTCATATTATAGTAAGGGATGAAAAGTCATAGTATAGTAAGACATAAAAAGTCATAAAAAAGTCATAGTATAGTAAGGCATAAAAAGTCATAAAAAATTCACAGTATAGTAAGGCATGAAAACTCATAGTATAGTAAGGCATAAAAAAGTCATAGTATAGTAAGGCATAAAAAGTCATAAAAAAGTCATAGTATGGTAAGGCATAAAAAGTCATAAAAAAGTCATAGTATAGTAAGGCATGAAAACTCATAGTATAGTGAGGCATGAAAAGTCATAGAAATGTCATAGTATAGTAAGGGATGAAAAGTCATAGTATAGTAAGGCATAAAAAGTCATAAAATGTCATAGTATAGTAAGG
>NW_019432498.1:0-631 GCF_002814215.2 Seriola lalandi dorsalis
ATAAATTCATGCATTATTAAACTATAAAGTTTTTTGGTGTTTTAATGCCTTACTATACTATGTCGTTTTATTCCTCATCATAATATGATGCTTTTATGACCGTTTATGCCTTAAAATACTATGACTTTTTTTGACATTTTAATGCCATATTGTACTGTGAAGTTTTTTGGTATTTTTATAGCTTACTATACTATGTGAGTTGATTCCTTACCATTCTATGTCGTTTTATGACCGTTTATGCCTTAAAATACTATGATGTATTTTTGACATTTTTTGCCATACTATACTATGACGTTTTTTGACATTTTTATGCCATATTGTACTGTGAAGTTTTTTGGCATTTTTATAGCTTACTATTCTATATTGTTTTATTCCTCAACATACTATGATGTTTTTATGACCGTTTATGCCTTGAAATACTATGATGTATTTTTGACATTTTTTGCCATACTATACTATGACTTTTTTTGACATTTTAATGCCATATTGTACTGTGAAGTTTTTTGGCATTTTTATAGCTTACTATACTATGTGAGTTGATTCCTTATCATACTATGATGTCTTCATGACCGTTTATGCCTTAAAATACTCTGATGTTTTTTTGACATTTTATGCCATACTATACTATGAC
>NW_019432499.1:0-798 GCF_002814215.2 Seriola lalandi dorsalis
GACGTTTTTATGCCTTACTATACTATGACGTTTTTATGCCTTACTATACTATGAATTTTTATGCCTTACTATACTATGTTGTTTTTATGACTTTTTATGCCTGAATACACTTTTTTGTTTTCATGACTTTTTATGCCTTACTATACTATGACTTTTCATGCCTTACTATATTATGACTTTTTTGTGACTTTTTATGCCTTAATATACTATGTCGTTTTTATGACTTTTTATGCCTCACTGTACTATGAAGTTTTTATGAACTTTCATGCCTTAATATACCATGATGTATTTTTGACATTTTATGCCATACTATACTATGTCGTGTTTTTGTCATTTTTCTGCCATACTACCCTAAGATCTTTTTTGACATTTTCTTTTTTAAGTATATTTTTGGGGCTTTTATGCCTTTATTAGGCATAGGGGCCAACTGCAGCGAGGACTGTAACCTCTACGCATTGGGCGCCTGCTTAGACCACTATGCCACATGACACCCCGTTTTTTTTGACATTTTTCTGCAATACTAGACTAAGATCTTTTTTGGCATTTTTATGGCTACTTATAGTATTTCGTCTCATGCCAGACAATAGTATAATGTTTTTATGAACTTTGAAGCCTTAATATACTATGATGTATTTTCGACATTTTCTGCCATACTATACTAAGATCTATTTTGGCATTTTTATGCCTAATCATAGTATTTCGTCTCATGCCTGACCATACTATAACATTTTTATGAACTTTCATGCCTTAATATACCATGATGTATTTTTGACATTTCATGCCATAATATATTATGAC
>NW_019432500.1:0-704 GCF_002814215.2 Seriola lalandi dorsalis
AGTAAGGGATAAAAATGTCAAAAAATGTCATAGTATAGTAAGGGATAAAAACGTCATAGTATAGTATGGGATAAAAATGTCAAAAAATGTCATAGTATAGCAAGTCATAAAAATGTCAAAAAAACGTCATAGTATACTAAGACATAAAATGTCATAGTATAGTAAGGCATAAAAAGATAAAAAAATGTCATAGTATAGTAAGGCATAAAAACATCAAAAAATGTCATAGTATACTAAGACAAAAAATGTCATAGTATAGTAAGGCATAGAAACATCAAAAAATGTCATAGTAAAGTAAGGGATAAAAATGTCAAAAATGGTCATAATATAGCAAGGGATAAAAATGTCAAAAAATGTCATAGTAAAGTAAGGGATAAAAACATCAAAAAATGTCATAGTAAAGTAAGGGATAAAAATGTCAAAAATTGTCATAATATAGCAAGGGATAAAAATGTCAAAAAATGTCACAGTATAGTAAGGGATAAAAACGTCATAGTATAGCAAGGGATAAAAATGTCAAAAAATGTCATAGTATAGTAAGGGATAAAAACGTCATAGTATAGTATGGGATAAAAATGTCAAAAAATGTCATAGTATAGCAAGTCATAAAAATGTCAAAAAAACGTCATAGTATACTAAGACATAAAATGTCATAGTATAGTAAGGCATAAAAAGATAAAAAAAATGTCATAGTATAGAAAGGC
>NW_019432501.1:0-476 GCF_002814215.2 Seriola lalandi dorsalis
GTAACTAAAACCATTGAAGGAACATTTCAATGAAGAATCATCCAGTCATCTCTTGTTACTGAAGTGTGTCATAGTGAGAACTCTCACATTGTTTTACTCGTAGCTTTTTCTAGAGAATTCAAAAATCCTTTAAATAGAACAAAGAAACTCAAAAAATAAAAAGTTATGATTGTGAAACAAGAAGCAACATGTCCTCAGCATGTAGAGATATAAAGTGGATGGAATCTCTCCTTCTAATCTTGGAAGTATGAAGAATTAAAGTGTTACTGAATTAAATTCTCCATGAATCTTTTTCTATTTCAATGATAAAATACTTTTGTTTTTTGGAACATGAAAAATACAAATTTACTAAAATATGTCACAGAGGAATAATGAGTGACTTTATATGAAGCAAATTATATGTTATTAAAGTTTTCCAATTAATTTACTAAATGAGTATATTTTAAGTTTAAGAGGAAATGTTATGAGAAAACTCT
>NW_019432502.1:0-513 GCF_002814215.2 Seriola lalandi dorsalis
AAAAATGTCATAGTATAGTAAGGCATAAAAATGAATAAAACTGTCATAGTATAGTAAGGCAAAAACAGTCATATTATAGTATGGCAAAAAAATGAATAAAAACGTCATAGTATAGTAAGGCTTAACAATGAAAAAAAACGTCGTAGTATAGTAAGGCAAAAAACGTCATAGTATAGTATGGCATAAAAATGAAAAAAACTTCATAGTATAGAAAGGCAAAAAAGTCACAGTATAGTAAGGCAAAAAAAAAAAAAAAAACGTCATAGTATTGTATGGCAAAAAATGAGAAAATAGTCACAGTATAGTATGGCATAAAAATGAAAATAAACGTCAAAGTATAGTATTGC
The DNA here is from genome assembly GCF_002814215.2 of Seriola lalandi dorsalis. Taxonomy (NCBI): domain Eukaryota; kingdom Metazoa; phylum Chordata; class Actinopteri; order Carangiformes; family Carangidae; genus Seriola; species Seriola lalandi. Next base: position 348 of record NW_019432502.1, read on the forward strand.
ATAAAAATCAAAAAAACCATCATAGTATAGTAAGGCATAAAAACGAAAAAAAAGTCATAGTATAGTAAGGCAAAAAACTTCATAGTATAGTATGGCATAAAAATGAAAAAAAACATCATCGTATAGTATGGCATAAAAATGAAAAAAACTTCATAGTATAGTAAGG
>NW_019432503.1:0-495 GCF_002814215.2 Seriola lalandi dorsalis
AAAAAAACGTCATAATATAGTAAGGCATAGAATGTCATAGTATAGTAAGGTATAAAATGTCATAAAAATGTCATATTATAGTTAGGCATAAAATGTCACAAAAACATCATACTATAATAAGGCATAAAATGTCATAGTATAATGAGACATAAAATGGCATGAAAATGGCATATTATATTAAAGCATGAATAGTCAAAAAAACGTCATAGTATAGTAAGGCGTAAAATGTCATAAAAAATTAATAGTATAGTAAGGCATAAAAAAGTAAGAGTATAGTAAGGCATAAAATGTCATAGTATTGTAAGGCATAAAATGTCATAATATAATTAGGAATAAATGTTTTTAAAAATGTCATATTATAGTAAGGCATAAAATGTCATAAAAACATCATATTATAGTAAGGCATAAAAATAAAAAAAAAAGTCATATTATAGTAAGGCATAAAAAGTAAAAAAAAGTAATATTATAGTAAGGCATAAAATGTCATAGTGAAAT
>NW_019432504.1:0-489 GCF_002814215.2 Seriola lalandi dorsalis
GTGTGTGTGTGTGTGTGTGTGTGTGTGTGTGTGTGTGTGTGTGTGTGTGTGTGAGACACAGTAATCACAGCTGCAGTCAGAGAAAACTCATCATCTCTCTATCACCCACTCGTCTCTCTGTCTCTGTCTCTTTGTCTCAAATATTCTCTCTAAAATACATCAATTATAAATATGTTGTGTACTGATACAGATTTAGATTTCCATATGATACAATAAAGTACAATATGATTCAATACTATATAAGACAATTATATACATTTATTTACATACAATCATTTAATATGATGAGCTAAAGCTCCTTTACACCAGCGAGCGATGGCTGCAGAGAGTGTTGATCTCAGCAGCGTCAGTCTCGGCCTCCTCTCTGTTTCCTGTGGTAAAAGTCTCATGTGATCAAACTTCAGCAGCAGGAGACAGATCACCTGCTCTCTGAAACAATGAGTGATGATGGCGATGCTGTGGTTACCATGGTTACAATTTACTGTCTGT
>NW_019432505.1:0-502 GCF_002814215.2 Seriola lalandi dorsalis
CAATGAAACTACAGAACTACAGGCTGTACAGAACTACAGTCACTACAGAACTACAGTCGCTACAGAACTACAGTTCCAATGAAACTACAAAACTACAGTTGCTACAGAACTACAGTCACTACAGAACTGCAGTCTCTACAGAACTACAGTCCCTACAGAACTACAGTCGCTACAGAACTACAGTCGCTACAGAACTACAGTCCCTACAGAACTACAGTCGCTACAGAACTACAGTCGCTACAGAATTACAGTCGCTACAGAACTACAGTTCCAATGAAACTACAGAACTACAGTTGCTACAGAACTACAGTTGCTACAGAACTACAGTCACTACAGAACTACAGTCGCTACAGAACTACAGTTCCAATGAAACTACAGAACTACAGTTGCTACAGAACTACAGTCGCTACAGAACTACAGTCCCTACAGAACTACAGTCCCTACAGAACTACAGTCGCTACAGAACTACAGCCGCTACAGAACTACAGTTCCAATGAAACTA
>NW_019432506.1:0-569 GCF_002814215.2 Seriola lalandi dorsalis
CAGGTTTAATGGATGATGTCATAAGGATGGATAGATCAGTGACTGCTGATTGGCTGGACAGAAATAACCCCCCTCCTGACCTTTGACCTGCAGCTGTATGTCTCTCAGTCTCCGATCATTTCCAAACGCTGTGATGATGCAGGTGTAGTTGCCGCTGTCAGAGGGGCGGAGTCTTGTCAGAGTGAGGCTGAGGTCTCCAGTCGTCAGAGCGTCAGTCTTCATCGATGTTCGGCCGCTGTAACGCTGGTTTTGGTTTCTGAGGTCGTCACCTTGCTCGTCTCGCTGGTGGACGGTTGAAGGACTGAGGTCGCTGCGGCTCCACGTCACTGTGGGGAACAGAGGTAAAGGAGAGTCCTCACAGGGCAGCAGGACCGACCCCCCCCCATAGACCTCCACAGTGTCTCCATGCTGAGAGACTGAGGACACAGAGACAGGGACATGAGTCACTGAGGTCCTAGTGTCCACACACACACACACACACACACACACACACACACTCACACACTCTCACACACACACACACACACAGACACTCACTCTCACACACACACACACACACACACACACAC
>NW_019432507.1:0-511 GCF_002814215.2 Seriola lalandi dorsalis
CGAGAAGCTGCCAGAGGTAAGTTCATGTGTTTTAATGTACTTTGTGCTGTTGTGTAATTTGTAATGTGTTAAAGACGAGCTGAATTGCTAATCGCTGCTAGCCTTTAGCTTAGCCTGCTCATAGACTAGCCTATGGTTAATTCTGCATTGCAGTTAGCAATTGCTAATTTGTTTAAGACCTACTGTTGGTTTTTCGCCATGAATAAGCCTGTAACTTAGTTACTAAGAAGAATTATGTGATTCAGGACCGGACAATTGCCATAAGAGGGAGAGAGTGAGGACCGGGAGAGCCCTGGACCTTTGGAGGGAGACTGTAGCTGCTGTACTTGAACGTGGCTCACCGCACTGTGTTGCTGCACGCTCCATTTGCTTGCCGTTGAAACTGCACCTTGCCTTTTGCCCCTTTTCCATCTTATTCTCTGACTGTTGCTGGACTCGTGAGTACACCATTAACACTGTGCACGTGCTTTTTATTTGTTTATGCTGGTTAAAACCTAGTGAAACGGCCATT
>NW_019432508.1:0-330 GCF_002814215.2 Seriola lalandi dorsalis
TGACATTGAAGGCAAATTCTTTCACTGGTATAAGCATGCTCCTGGATATATGGTTCAAACTGTTGCTTCAGGAAGTTATTCAAAGCTAAAAATTAGTGAACAATTTAAAAACTCACGTTTCAGTGTCACAGAGGGCAAGTCTCAGTATCTTCTTACCATCAGAAATGTGACCAAAGAGGATGAAGCAACTTACTTTTGTCAAAATGGAACAGCGTATTCACAGAGCTTTAACATTGGCATCTTCCTGGCTGTGAAATGTAAAATTTGTTTCTTTCCATGTTTATGCCCTTAACATTCATCACCAAGGTTTTTATGTCATGCAAATATTTT
>NW_019432509.1:0-1079 GCF_002814215.2 Seriola lalandi dorsalis
GAGGAAGGCCCAGCCGGGGTTGATCAAATCCCGGTGTGTGTCCAATCTTCAATCAGAATTATGATTTTAATAAATCAATTATTATTCAAGTTAAATAACCTGTATACATTTTGAATAATGTTTTCTTCTTTCTCAATAAATCAATTATTTTTCAGGTTAAACATCTTCTATGTATTTTGATTAATGTCAAGTTTGCTGATTTGCACTATCTTCATGCTTTAGGTCCCGTTTAAGGTCATTTGGTCTTTCATGTCAACCGTTCTGCTAGTCCAAACAAGAATTAAATTTTCAATAAACCTTTAATCCTACCTGTGTGGTTGGTTCCGACTGGTTGTTAACACCGCAAGGTAGCTCCAGCCAGGCCAGCCACTGTTGATCCAGGGGTCTCAATTTTCCTCTTCCAGGGGGTCTCAAGCTCAAACTGATTGTGATCCTTTGATTCAGCTTTCTTTTTATGTTTGTTGATTCGAAGCACACGTGAAGAAAAGCGATCCTAATTGAAGAAAAGACTTTAAAGGGTAAAAATCCATCATCATTGTTATTCCAGGGGTCTTCTGTCCTTCTCCAGAGGGTCCCCGTCCTCCTCCAGAGGACCTCTGTCCTCCTCTGTCGAAGTTCAAACTGATTGTGATCCTGTGAGTCAGCGTTCCTTTTATACTCATTGGTTTCGAAGCACCCGCGAAGCACACACGAAAAAGGCTATTTTAAATGAAGAGAAGACTTTAAAGGGTTAAAATCGAAGCAGTCGCGAAGCACATGCGAAACACACGCGAAACAGGCGATTTTACAGTAAGGAGAGGATTTTAAAAGATAAATATCCGGCTATTATTATGAAGAAAAGACTTTAAAGGGTTAAAATCAAAGCAGCCGCGAAGCACACGCGAAGCACACGCGAAGCACACGCGAAACAGGCGATTTTACAGTAAGGAGAGGATTTTAAAAGATAAATATCCACTATTAGTGTTGTTTCAGAGATCTTCTAGACTTCCTTCAAGGGGTCTCTGTTTTTATTCAGGTCGTCAAAGCTCAAATCGATTTGGATTAGGGTTAGAGCCAGAGCCTAGGATTAAGCTGCATAC
>NW_019432511.1:0-509 GCF_002814215.2 Seriola lalandi dorsalis
TCTTTAAGCACAGCGAGGCCAGCGAGTGTGACGTAGTTGCCCGAGAGGATGTAAGCCGCGTCCCACGCGCACTCGCATGTTTAGACTGAGGAGGAGAGAGAAACCACAAGTCGCGTCTTAGACAGACGGAGCGGGTTGAAGAAAATACAGTAGATAGAGATGGCAGCTGCAGAAAAGCCCGAACTTGTGGACAAAATGGGGCCCGAAGTTCGGTGTGGAAATATTTCGGGTTCAAACCGAACGAGCCACTGAACCCGGAAGCACCGCAGTGCAAGCGGTGCTACAAAGTGTGTCTCGCAAAAGCAGGCAACACTTCAAACCTGTCGAAACATTTAAAGGACAACCATGCGGACTTGTTCCGAGACTTCAGTCAAGAATGACAGGTGATAATGTTGCTCACCTGTTCACTGCACTGTAATGTCAATGAGGGAAGTACAAAGCCCCTCCCAGCCCAGTAGTAAACCTACAGTAGCCTGCATACAGAGAGCTAAAACATGTCCATGGTTAAT
>NW_019432512.1:0-571 GCF_002814215.2 Seriola lalandi dorsalis
TTTTATGCCTAACTATACTATAACGTTTTTTGAGGTTTTTTTGCATCACTATACTATGACTTTTTTAGACGTTTGCATGCCTTATTAAACTATGACATTTTCAGACTTTTTTATGCCTTACTATACTATGACATTTTTTAACGTTTTTATGCCTTATTGTAAATTAACAATTTTATGCCTTACTACACTATAACTTTTTTTTACCTTTTTATGCCTTGATATACTATGCCGTTTTTTAACGTTTTTATGCCTTATTGTATATTAACAATTTTATTCCTTACTATACTATGACATTTTTTGACTTTTTTTTGCCTTTTTATACCCCAATACTCTATGACCTTTGTGGAAGTTTTTATACCTTATTGTATGTTTATGATTTTATGCCTTACTATATACTATGACATTTTCAGACGTTTTTATGCCTTACTATACTACTATGTTTTTTGACGTTTTCATGCCTAATTCTATATTAACGATTTTATGCCTTACTATACTGAAATTTTTTGACGTTTTCATGCCTTATTATAGTATGACGTTTTTTGACTTTTTTTGTCTTACTATACTATGACAT
>NW_019432513.1:0-564 GCF_002814215.2 Seriola lalandi dorsalis
AAACGTCAAAAATCCATCATTTTATATTAAGGCATAAAATGTGATAAAAAGGTCATAGTATGGTAAGGAACAAAAGGACATAGTCTAATAAGGCTTGAAAATGCCAAAAGGCGTCTAAGTATAGTATGGCATAAAAATGTCAAAAAACGTCATAGTATAGTATGGCATAAAACGTCAAAAATTGTCATATTATATTAAGGCATAAAATGTCATAAAAAGGTCACAGTATGGTAAGGAATTAAATTACATAGAATAATAAGGCTTGAAAATGCCAAAAGAGGTCATAGTATAGTATGGCATTAAACGTCAAAAAAAACATTGTATTATATTAAGGCATAAAATGTCATAAAAAGGTCATAGTATGGTAAGGAACAAAAGGGCATAGTCTAATAAGGCTTAAAAATGCCAAAAGGCGTCTAAGTATAGTATGGCATAAAACGTCAAAAAAACGTCATATTATATTAAGGCATAACATGTCATAAAAAGGTCACAGTATGGTAAGGAATTAAATTACACAGAATAATAAGGCTTAAAAATGCCAAAACACGTCATAGTATAGTATGG
>NW_019432514.1:0-598 GCF_002814215.2 Seriola lalandi dorsalis
TGAATATCAACTTTACTATTGTTGCTTGCTCAGTTCTGTACTCCCTCCTGGCTAGCTCGCCACAAATTATGTAGCACCCACAACAAGTTAACCTGGAGTTGAGGCTAGGGCTAGTGACTACAATGTAGCATCAATGTTGACCCATGATCAGAAGACCAGGCTACGAGCTGGGAGGGAGTAAACAAGAGACCGAGGTTTGCTTAGAAATATATATATATTGTGCATTAACACCAACAACAATTAAACAGGAGTTCCTCATTGACCTCAATGTTCCTGGTTGTGAGGAAAAGAATAACTTCTTTTTCCTCCCCATCTGTGTCCACAGCATAGAACCTGGGCCTTAGGTTGGCTTGTGCTTTTGCGTGGTTGATAAACCTGCCAACAGTCTGCTTTTCGGGGTGGCACTCACAAAAAGATGAACACCTCACTGGTGTTCTTGTGTATGTGATGGCCCTCTTTGGCTGTGATCACCCTCCCATGGTAATCACAGACCACCTCACCAGTCTGAAATCTGCGGGTGGCAATGACACCCTTGCCTTTCCCTTTGACATCGGTGACCAGTAGTCCTCTCCACCTCTGAGAGATGGTCATTTTCTGG
>NW_019432515.1:0-531 GCF_002814215.2 Seriola lalandi dorsalis
TGACCATACTATGATGTTTTTATAACCTTTTATAATTTAATATACTATGTTGTATTTTTAACATTTTTTGCCATACTATACTATGACGTTTTTTGGCATTTTTATGCATAATTATATTATTTCATCTCATGTTGTATTTTTGACGTTTTTTGCCATACTATACTATGACGTTTTTTTTTACGTTTTTTGGTATTTTTATGCATAATTATATTATTTCATCTCATGCCTTACCATACTATGAGGTTATTATGACATTTTATGCCTTAATATACGATGTTGTATTTTTGACATTTTATGCCATACTATACTATGTTGTTTTTTGGCATTTTTCTTCAATAAATTTTTTTCCGTTTTTTGGCATTTTATGCCTTAATATACTTTCACGTTTGATGCCTGACCATACTATGATGTTTTTATAACCTTTTATAATTTAATATACTATGTTGTATTTTTAACATTTTTTGCCATACTATACTATGACGTTTTTTGGCATTTTTATGCATAGTTATATTATTTCATCTCATGCCTTAC
>NW_019432516.1:0-479 GCF_002814215.2 Seriola lalandi dorsalis
TGTAACAGGTGAGGTGTGACAGGTGAGGTGTGACAGGTGAGATGTGACAGCTGAGATGTAACAGGTGAGGTGTGACAGGTGAGGTGTGACAGGTGAGATGTGACAGCTGAGATGTAACAGGTGAGATGTGACAGGTGAGATGTGACAGGTGAGGTGTAACAGGTGAGGTGTGACAGGTGAGATGTGACAGGTGAGGTGTAACAGGTGAGGTGTAACAGGTGAGGTGTGACAGGTGAGATGTAACAGGTGAGATGTATGTGTGTGTGTGTAACAGGTGAGGTGTAAAAGGTGAGGTGTAACACGTGAGATGTGACAGGTGAGGTGTAACAGGTGAGATGTGACAGGTGAGGTGTGACAGGTGAGATGTGACAGCTGAGATGTGACAGGTGAGATGTGACAGGTGAGGTGTGACAGGTGAGGTGTGACAGGTGAGATGTAACAGGTGAGGTGTGACAGGTGAGGTGTGACAGGTGAGATGT
>NW_019432517.1:0-530 GCF_002814215.2 Seriola lalandi dorsalis
CATAAGTGTTTGCTTGTTGAAGTTGAAACATCAAAGAGATGTTTGATTCAGACAGGAATACAAAGAGGCGGGGTCAAAGCAGGAGTAAATAAAAGCCTGAATGTCTCCAAAAGACGAACAATAAATGAAAAAACAGGCGCACACAGGTCCCTTTGTCTGAACATCAATGCTAAGGTCGCTATCAAAGCAGCAGTAAATCAGCAAGTTAATGGGGGGGGCGATCTGGAGTTCTGGACTTCAGGGGCCAGAATCAACAGATAAGGGCTCTTTACATCCAGCTCATTACTGAAATGCTCCAGGATTCTTCAGTGAGTTGAAATTTCATTTTTTTAGTCTGAAATGACTCCATATCCTGAGGGGGTGGAGGGTTGGAAAGAAATGTAAATGGTCAAGTTTCCTTGAAAGTTAAAGCTGAAAGTCCTGGAATTGAAATTCATTTGGAGCCCAGCTGAGTGTTTTTCTTTTTTATTAGTGAATACATGAATGAAAAGGCACAAAGACACAGAGCAGACAGACAAATAAGTTTTCTA
>NW_019432518.1:0-585 GCF_002814215.2 Seriola lalandi dorsalis
ATAGTATAGTATGGCATAAAATTTCAAAAATACATCATAGTATATTAAGGCATAAAAGGTCATAAAATTGTCATAGTATGTAAAGGAATGAGACGAAATTATGTAATTAGCCATAAAAATGCCAAATAAGATCTTAGTATGGTATGGCAGGAAAATGATTAAAAAAAACGTCATAGTATAGTATGGCATAAAATGTCAAAAAATACATCAAATCATATTAAGGCATAAAACGTCATTAAAAAGTCATAGTATGTAAAGGCATGAGACGAAATTATGTAATTAGCCATAAAAATGCCAAAAACGTCATAGTATAGTATGAAATAAAATGTAAAAAAACGTCATGGTATAGTATGGCATAAGATGTCAAAAAATACATCATAGTATATTAAGTCATAAAACGTCATAAAAAAGTCATAGTATGTCAAGGAATGAGACAAAGTAATATAATAAGGCATAAAATGCCAAAAAACGTCATAGTATAGTATGGCATAAAATTTCAAAAATACATCATAGTATATTAAGGCATAAAAGGTCATAAAATTGTCATAGTATGTCAAGGAATGAGACAAAGTAATATAATTAGGC
>NW_019432519.1:0-430 GCF_002814215.2 Seriola lalandi dorsalis
AATACGACCACAAAGAGACAAAATACGACCACAAAGAGACAAAATACAACCACAAAGAGACAATATACGACCAAAAGAGACAAAATTCAACCATAAGAGACAAAATACGACCAAAAGAGACTAAATTCAACCACAAAGAGACAAAATTCAACCACAAAGAGACAAAATACGACCAAAAGAGACAAAATACGACCATAAGAGACAAAATACGACCAAAAGAGACAAAATACGACCACAAAGAGACAAAATACGACCAAAAGAGACAAAATACAACCACAAAGAGACAATATACGATCACAGAGACAAAATTCAACCATAAAGAGACAAAATTCAACCACAAAGAGACAAAATACGACCAAAAGAGACAAAATACGTCCATAAGAGACAAAATACAGCCACAAAGAGACAATATACGACCAAAAGAGACAAA
>NW_019432520.1:0-742 GCF_002814215.2 Seriola lalandi dorsalis
ATGGCATAAAATTATGAAAAATCGTCATAGTATAGTATGGCATAAAACGTCAAAAAAACATCATAGTATTTTAAGGCATAAACGGGCATAAAAACATCATAGTATGATAAGGAATAAAACGACATAGTATAGTTAGGCATAAAAATGCCAAAAAACCTTAAAGTTTATTGTGGCATGAAATTATAAAAAAATGTCATAGTATAGTATGGCATAAAATTATGAAAAATCGTCATAGTATAGCATGGTATAAAACATCAAAAAAACGTTGCAGTATTTTAAGGCATAAACAGTCATAAAAACATCATAGTATGATAAGGAATAAAACGACATAGTATAGTAAGGCATAAAAAAAACAAAAAACCTTAAAGTTTATTGTGGCATGAAATTATAAAAAAATGTCATAGTATAGTATGGCATAAAACATCAAAAAAAACATCATAGTATTTTAAGGCATAAACAGTCATAAAAACATCATAGTATGATAAGGAATAAAACGACATAGTATAGTAAGGCATAAAAATGCCAAAAAATGTCATAGTATAGTATGGCATAAAATTATGAAAAATCGTCATAGTATAGCATGGCATAAAACATCAAAAAAACGTTGCAGTATTTTAAGGCATAAACAGTCATAAAAACATCATAGTATGATAAGGAATAAAACGACACAGTATAGTAAGGCATAAAAAAACCAAAAAACCTTAAAGTTTATTGTGGCATGAAATTATAAACAAATGTCATA
>NW_019432521.1:0-849 GCF_002814215.2 Seriola lalandi dorsalis
TGGCATAAAAATGTCAAAAAAACATCATATTATATTAAGGCATAAAAGGTCATAAAAACATCATAGTATGGTAAGGAATAAAACAACATACTAAAGTAAGGCATAAAAATGACAAAAAATGTCATAGTATAGTATGGCATAAAAATGTTTAAAAAAACGTCATAGTATAGTATGGCATAAAAGGTCAAAAATACACCATAGTATATTAAAGCATTTTAATGTCAAAAAACATCGTAGTACAATATTGCATAAAAACTTCAAAAAACGTCATAGTATAGTATGGCATAAAAATATCAAAAAAACATCATATTATATTAAGACATTAAAGGTCATAAAAACATCATAGTATGGGAATTGATTAAACAACATACTAAAGTAAGGCATAAAAATGCCAAAAAATGTCATAGTATAGTATGGCATAAAAATGTTTAAAAAAACGTCAGAGTATAGTATGGCATAAAAGGTCAAAAAAACATGATAGTATATTAAGGCATAAAAGGTCATAAAAATATCATAGTATGGTAAGGAATAAAACAACATAGTACAATAAAGCATAAAAATCTTAAAAAACGTCAGAGTATAGTATTGCATAAAAATCTTAAAAAACGTCATAGTATAGTATGGCATAAAATGTCAAAAAAAACATCATGGTATATTAAGCCATAAAAGGTCATAAAAACATCATAGTATGGTAAGGAATAAAACAACATACTAAAGTAAGGCATAAAAATGACAAAAAATGTCATAGTATAGTATGGCATAAAAATGTTCAAAACAACGTCATAGTATAGTATGGCATAAAACGTCAAAAAAACATGATAGTATATTAAGGCATTAAAGGTCATAAAA
>NW_019432522.1:0-553 GCF_002814215.2 Seriola lalandi dorsalis
TAAAATCTAAACCTTTTGCAGCTGTGTGATTTGTGTATAAGTGAATTGTTGCCTGCAGAGACCGTGCGCTCTCTCCCATGCTCTCTTTACTTTACATTCAGAGGTTTTAATAATCAGTCATTGGTAAAACGTCACTGACTAATTGTTGGTTCAGTTGGTACAGACTCATGTTGAGCAGCCAGACTTGGTTTATTAAAGATTGTACTGGAGATCTTAATGTCCTAAATGTGCTGGTGTCAAATATGACGCACAAGATGTCTGGAATATTTCCATTTGATGTAACGGTGTTGCCATAAAAGCCGTAGTTTGAACATCATATATCTTCAGTAAATGAATCTTGTGTAGTTGATGTGCTTTCCAAGCTTATAGACAAAAAAAAGGGGGGGAAACTGGGTTTAAATGATTTGACAAAACTGTTTTAGCTACAGAGAAGAAAACAAATATAGTTAGTGCACATTATGCTGAGCCATAATGGGATTTATCATTTTCTACCCTCAGAGTTTGAGTCATACACCCCAGTTTCTACCGTCCATCTCTGCAGCGTGTGCTTCTA
>NW_019432523.1:0-585 GCF_002814215.2 Seriola lalandi dorsalis
TGTTCAGTTGAACCTCATCCTCACAGCAATTATTGCAAGTCCATACACTCTTATTTGCTTGAGTAGGCCCCAGTCATACATTTGAAAAGCCTGCCTGTTTGTTCTGCTGCAGAAACTGTCAAATGTGTTCGTCAAATTCTTAGGCCCCAGGGAAAATTGACTTTGGTCATTTTTCCTCAATTGTAGCTATTCATCATGATGTAAAGTGAAATACAGCACCAAAAAAAGCACGGTGGGATCAATTTAAGATGCCAGTTTGAGCCCTCATGGTTTGGAGCACTGATATGGTCCTTGAACAGATCTAGCCCAGGGAAGGCTCTAGAAGGTTGTGCTTCAGGATTCTGTATGGTAACTTCTCTTGGAGTCATCCCTTGGGTTTTGATTTAAAGCTCAACCCAGTGATTTTTACATTAAAGGCTCTTAACGGTAGATGTTGGGTGTTTTGGCTTTACATACTGAGAAGATGGACTTAAGTGACCTACTCACCTTTAATGTCAACCTTATGTCACTTCCTGCTATGCTAGATGGACAAGTCATAGGCCCTATTTTTCATTTAGAACTCATCTTGACAGCAAACATTATTAC
>NW_019432524.1:0-494 GCF_002814215.2 Seriola lalandi dorsalis
TTGACATGCAGGTTGACAGCAAACTTTCTAATGAGATTTTGGGAAAACTGCTGACCACGCATGAAAGAGATTACCACACTGGCGGTCTTGGTCCAAGCTCTCTGCCTGTGCAATGATTAGATAAGAAAACAGGGATTCTAACGGGGAAGATTTCCTACTGACCCACGTGCTTTGTCTCTGCTCTCTGCTCCCCTCTGCTGCAGCAATGCCTCGTCTCTCTTTTGCTGAATGCGTTTGGTCCTGAGGGGTTCGATAGACTCGGCACTACAGCAGCGGTTTGAACACACAGACTGGAGTGTGTTTGCCACCCAGGCCACACTGGACTCCCACACGGACATTGACACCTATGCCTCTTCCGTGCTGGACTACATCAACACCAGCATCAACAGCGTCACCACATCCAAACGGATCACCACATTCCCTAACCAGAAGCCCTGGATGAACAGAGAGGTACGCCTACTGCTGAGGGCGCGAGACGCCGCCTTCAGATCTGG
>NW_019432525.1:0-485 GCF_002814215.2 Seriola lalandi dorsalis
ACAACAGAGTATATTAAGTCATAAAAATGCCAAAAAATGATATAGTATGGTAAGGCATAAAATTGACAAAAAATGTCATAGTATAGTATGGCATAAAATGTCAAAAAAACATCATAGTTTATTAAGGCATAAAAAGTCATAAAAACAACATAGTATGCTAAGGCATAGAACAACAGAGTATAGTAAGTCATAAAAATGCCAAAAAATGATATAGTATGGTAAGGCATAAAATTGACAAAAAACGTCATAGTATAGGATGGCATAAAACGTCAAAAAAACATCATCCTATATTAAGGCATAAAAAGTCATAAAAACAGCATAGTATGCTAAGGCATACAACAACAGAGTATAGTAAGTCATAAAAATGACAAAAAATGATATAGTATGATAAGGCATAAAATTGACAAAAAATGTCATAGTATAGTATGGCATAAAACGTCAAAAAAACATCATACTATATTAAGGCATAAAAAGTCATAAAAACA
>NW_019432526.1:0-494 GCF_002814215.2 Seriola lalandi dorsalis
TTCATGTCTTACAATACTACGAAGTTTTTTTCACTTTTCATGCCTTTTTATAATATGACGTTTTTTTCAGTATTCATGCCTTACTATAATGACGTTTTTTTCACTTTTCATGCTTCACTATAATATGACGTTTTTATGACTTTTTATGCCTAAGTATACTATGATTTTTTTTCTCACTTTTAATGCGTTACTATACTATGACTTTTTATGCCTGACTATACTATGACGATTTTTTTCACTTTTCATGCCTTACTATACTATGACGTTTTTTTTCACTTTTTATGCCTTACTATATTATGACGTTTTCTTTACTTTTCATGCCTTATTATAATATGACGTTTTTTTCCACTTTTCATGCCTTACTATAATATGATGTTTTTTCCACTTTTTGTGCCTTAATATATTATGACGTTTTCTTCACGTTTCATGCCTTACTATACTATGACGTTTTTTTCACTTTTTATGCCTTAATATAATATGACGTTTTCTTCACG
>NW_019432527.1:0-753 GCF_002814215.2 Seriola lalandi dorsalis
ATAAAAACGTCATTGTATAATAAGGCATAAAAACGTCATAGTATAGTAAGGCATAAAAACATCATAAAAACTTCATAGTATAGTAAGTCATAAAAACGTCATAGTATAGTAAGTCATGAAAACATCATAGTATAGTAAGGTATAAAATGTCATAAAAACGTCATAGTATAGTAAGGCATAAAAAGTCATAAAAAACGTCATAGTATAGTAAGTCATAAAAACTTCATAGTATGGTAAGTCGTAAAAACTTTATAGTATAGTAAGGCATAAAAAGTCATAAAAAACGTCATAGTATAGTAAGGCATAAAAAGTCATAGAAAAAGACATAGTATAGTAAGGAATAAAAAGTCATAAAAACGTCATAGTATAGAAATCCATAAAAACGCCATAGTATAGTAAGGCATTAAAATGTCATAAAAACATCATAGTATAGTAAGGCATAAAAAGTCATAAAAACGTCATAGTATACTAAGTCAGAAAAAGTCATAAAAACATCATAGTATAGTAAGGTACAAAATGTCATAAAAACGTCATAGTATAGTAAGGCATAAAAATGTCATAAAAACATCATAGTATAGTAAGGCATAAAAACGTCATAGTATAGTAAGGTATAAAAAGTCATAGAAAAAGACATAGTATAGTAAGGAATAAAAAGTCATAAAAACGTCATAGTATAGAAATCCATAAAAACGCCATAGTATAGTAAGGCATAAAAATGTCATAAAAACATCATAGTATAGTAAGGCATAAAAA
>NW_019432527.1:773-1807 GCF_002814215.2 Seriola lalandi dorsalis
AAAAACATCATAGTATAGTAAGGCATAAAAAGTCATAAAAACGTCATAGTAAAGTAAGTCATAAAAACGTCATAGTATAATAAGTCATAAAAACGTCATAGTATAGTAAGGCATAAAAAGTCATAAAAAACGTCATGTATAGTAAGGTATAAAAACGTCACAATAACGTTATAGTATAGTAAGTCATAAAACGTCATAGTATAGTAAGGTATAAAAACATCATAAAAACTTTATAGTATAGTAAGGCCTAAAAAGTCATAAAAACTTCATGGTATAGTAAGTCATAAAAACGTCATAGTATAGTAAGTCATAAAAACGTCATAGTATAATAAGGCATAAAAAGTGATAAAAATGTCATATTATAGTAAGGCATAAAAAGTCATAAAAACGTCATAGTATATTAAGGCATAAAAATTTCATAAAAACATCATAGTATAGTAAGGCATAAAAACGTCATAGTATAGTAAGGTATAAAAAGTCATAGAAAAAGACATAGTATAGTAAGGAATAAAAAGTCATAAAAACGTCATAGTATAGAAATCCATAAAAACGCCATAGTATAGTAAGGCATAAAAATGTCATAAAAACATCATAGTATAGTAAGGCATAAAAAGTCATAAAAACGTCATAGTATAGTAAGTACAAAAAGTCATAAAAACGTCATAGTATAGTAAGGCATACTAAAAACGTCATAGTATAGTAAGGCATAAAAAGTCATAAAAACATCATAGTATAGTAAGGCATAAAAAGTCATAAAAACGTCATAGTAAAGTAAGTCATAAAAACGTCATTGTATAATAAGTCATAAAAACGTCATAGTATAGTAAGGCATAAAAAGTCATAAAAAACGTCATGTATAGTAAGGTATAAAAACGTCACAATAACGTTATAGTATAGTAAGTCATAAAACGTCATAGTATAGTAAGGTATAAAAACATCATAAAAACGTTATAGTATAGTAAGGCCTAAAAAGTCATAAAAACTTCATGGTATAGTAAGTCATAAAAACGTCATAGTATAGTAAGGAATAAAAA
>NW_019432528.1:0-485 GCF_002814215.2 Seriola lalandi dorsalis
CATACTATACTATGACGTTTTTTGAAATTTTCAAGGCTTACTATACTATGTCATTTAATTCCTTACCATACTAGGACCTTTTTATGATACTTATGCCTTAATATAACACAATGTTTTTTTGATGTTTTATGCCATACTATACTATGACGTCTTTTGCCATTTTCAGGCCTTATCATACTACGTACTTTTATTCCTGACCATACTATGACCTTTTTATGACCTTTTATGCCTTAATATAAGACAATGTTTTTTTGACCTTTTATGCCATACTATACTATGACGTCTTTTGGCATTTTCAGGCCTTATCATACTATGTCCTTTTATTCTTTACCATACTATGACATTTTTATGATATTTTATGCCTTAATATAATATGACATTTTTTTGACCTTTTATGCCATAATGTACTATGCCGTTTTTTGACTTTTTAATGCCATACTATACTATGACTTTTTTTGAAATTTTCAAGGCTTACTATACTATGT
>NW_019432529.1:0-643 GCF_002814215.2 Seriola lalandi dorsalis
ACTGTCAATTCTCAGTTCACACTAAACAGTGTGTAAGGCTAATACATACACCTATGAGGAAACAGCATCACATCTATGAAGAGTCTGGTTTTGCTCCAGGTTGCACTTCTGGTCAGTCAGTTCTAGCTGTTTGATACTGAACAACGTTTTGATGTTAAACTGGTAAATACTGTCACCTGTGAAGGTGGTGACTGTGCTAGAGTTGATCCACAACTTAATTCCAGTGTAATCTTTATAAATTCTGTTCTTAAAACTGTTATTACTATCATCTATCAACAACAGTAGAAATTAAGTAAAAGGCAAGAAACTGAACCTGTGAACACTGAGGACAGAGAATAACACACAAAATAAATGTCTAAATGGCTGGTTTGTCCTCTCACAAGAGGAAGATGAACTGGAAGTGGTTTTCTTGGCATCGTCATCATCGTCGTCATCATCATCATCATCATCATCATCACCGCCACAGCCCGTTTCAGAACTAAGGAAGTACATGCAGTCTCCTTTGTCCATACATGAGCTCCTCCTTCTGTTGGCAGTGGTCATTCAGTTTTCAGTGTGGACACCTTTGAGTGACAGTAAAAGACAAATACTTAAGTTCAGACATGGTAATTCACAGTTAATCACACACACATATCAGCTGTCA
>NW_019432530.1:0-887 GCF_002814215.2 Seriola lalandi dorsalis
CATACTATACTATGTCGTTTTTTCACTTTTTTGCCCTACTATATTATGTCTGTTTTCTTATCTTTACAAGCATCAATATACTATGATATGTGTATACCTGACCATATTATGACGTTTTTTGATGTTTTTATGCCTTAACATACTATGCCATTTTTCTAATTTTTTTGCCATACTATACTATGTCGTTTTTTCGCTTTCTTTGCCATATCATACTATGTAGTTTTTGTCACTTTTAGGCCTTAATATACGATGAGATCTGTATAATTTACCATATGATGATGCTTTTATGCCTTAATATACTATGCCATTTTTTTAAGATTTTTTTGCCACACTATACTATGTCGTTTTTTCACTTTTTTTGCCCCACTATATTATGTCTCTTTTCTTATCTTTACAAGCATTAATATACTATGATATGTGTATACCTGACCATATTATGACGTTTTTTGATGTTTTTATGCATTAACATACTATGCCATTTTTTTACATTTTTTTGCCACACTATACTATGTCGTTTTTTCACTTTCTTTGCCACATCATACTATGTAGTTTTTGTCACTTTTTAGGCTTTAATATACAATCATATCTTTAAATCTTAGAATATTATGACGTTCTTTGATGTTTTAATGCCTTAACAAACTATGCCATTTTTTTCATTTTTTGCCATACTATACTATGCCGTTTTTTCACTTTCTTTGCCACATCATACGATGTAGTTTTTGTCACTTTTTAGGCTTTAATATACAATCATATCTTTAAATCTTAGAATATTATGACGTTTTTTGATGTTTTTATGCCTTAACATACTATGCCATTTTTTACATTTTTTTGCCACACTATACTATGTCGTTTTTTCACTTTCTTTGCCACATCATACTATGTAGTTT
>NW_019432531.1:0-585 GCF_002814215.2 Seriola lalandi dorsalis
ATTTTATGCCTTACTATACTATGTCGTTTTTTTTGACAATTTTTATGCCTTACTATACTATGATGTTTTTTTTTCACAATTTTATGCCTTACTATACTATGTCGTTTTTTATGACAATTTTTAAGCCTTACTATACTATGATGTTTTTTTTCACAATTTTATGCCTTACTATACTATGGCATTTTTATGTCTTACTATACTACTACATTTTTTTTTACATTTTATGTCTTACTATACTATGACTTTTTTTTGACAATTTTATGCCTTACTATACTATGTCGTTTTTTTTGACAATTTTATGCCTTACTATACTATGATGTTTTTTTTTGACATTTTTATGCCTTACTATACTATGACGGTTTTTTTTGCCAATTTTTATGCCTTACTATACTATGACTTTTTTTTGACAATTTTATGCCTTACTATACTATGATGGTTTTTTTTTGACATTTTTATGCCTTACTATACTATGACATTTTTATGTCTTACTATACTATGACATTTTTTTTTTTGGACAATTTTATGCCTTGCTATACTATGCCCTTTTTTTGACAATTTTATGCAGTACTATACTATGACTTTTTT
>NW_019432533.1:0-545 GCF_002814215.2 Seriola lalandi dorsalis
GTGTGTGTGTGTGTGTGTGTGTGTGTGTGTTAGACACACACTCTCCTGAAAATGATTCCTTCCCTCTGCTGTCATGGACGGACCTGACTAACGCAGTGTTCCCATCAAAGCTCCGTCAGTCTGTAACAAACACCGTCATGTTTAATTTATTCAGGCTCTCCTGCCATCCCGTCTGAAGAGGCTGACACACACACACACACACAAGTTCAAACACACCGTCAGCACAATACGCAGACAGAGCAACACTCAGCTTGTCAGCATAATGCAGACAAACACACACACACACACAAACACACACACTCTCAGCTGTCATCTCACTACACAGGCCTCATGTTTTTAATTTTCAGACGGGATCGCTGCTCAGCTCTGTCGTTCTCTCAAGCTTTCTTTAATTGACTTCTCCTCACCAACTTCTCTGCTGTTTACTTCCTGTTTGTCCATCTTTGCATCAGCTAGCTTTTGTGATTTTGTAAATGCTGCTGCTTCCATTATCACCCCAATCCTCATTTACCCGCATTGTTGGCTCTCGTCGATTGTATCCGAAC
>NW_019432534.1:0-329 GCF_002814215.2 Seriola lalandi dorsalis
AAACCCTGAATCACAGCGCAGTTACGTTACACAAACCTACACAGATCCAATATTCGCTGAAGGAGGAAGAGATGCAGGAAGCAGGAAGTAGGAAGTAAAGTAGGGGCGGAGGGAAAACTCAAAAAGGAATCAAATCACATATAAAATAAAAAAATTGGGGGGGGTGCAGCTGGTAGAGCGCATCAGCTTGGTCCTGGTTCGAGTCTGACCCTCGGCCCCTCGCTGCACGTCATCCCCTCTCTTTCCTGTCCCTCTGTCACTGTCCTATCAGAATAAAAGCCAAAATGCCCGAAGAGATAATGTTAAATAGATAAATAAATACAAAAGTA
>NW_019432535.1:0-328 GCF_002814215.2 Seriola lalandi dorsalis
GAACATGTGTTCGAAACAAAATGAAACTTGAGCTTCCCAGCAGCAACCTCTGTGGGGGACGATATATGGCGCACATAAATTTTAAAACAAAACTCTGTACTAATAAATGCCAAAAGCATTTGCACTATTTGATGATGCTTTCTATCATCACATATACTACTCTTTCTGTAAAGTCAAATTCATGACTTTGCATTGAGACATTAATCAAAGCACTATTTTATGATTGCAAAGTCATTGTGTGATCGGCTATACTCACATTGAAAATGAGTGTTCACAGAGAGGGCTAGAGGCTAAGGAAAATAATTTCAAGTCATTTCTACCTTTTCTA
>NW_019432536.1:0-409 GCF_002814215.2 Seriola lalandi dorsalis
TTGAAAAGTATCACAGGCATTGTAACAGTGCTCAGACATTTCAGACGCCTGTTCATAACCGATCAAGTTACTGCCTATGTTCTCACCCCCTCCAGTGGTTAACTGAATGAAAAGCTTATTTGCCAGATTGTATTGGTTCAATAAAGACAGAATCAGTCAGTTTCTGAACTGCTGCATGTTGCTTATTGTCAAAAAAATCCTGTTATAGAAGAAACCAAACAGCATTGGTATCAAAACATGAGTCAGGTTTATAGAAAAAATGATTAAAATACAAAATGGACCAAGACTAAGTTAGTGAGGTGTGAGTGTGATGTTAGATGTGTGTTGTGTTTGTGTTGGATGTTTGTTGTGCGTTTGGTTGGAAGACAGAAGCTGCACCGCCACAAAGACCTGGACTGTAACCTCACCT
>NW_019432537.1:0-1736 GCF_002814215.2 Seriola lalandi dorsalis
ATCATGGTATATTAAGGCATAAAATGTCATAAAAATGTCATAGTATAGTAAGGCAAGAAAACGTCATAGTATAGTAAGGCATAAAATGTCATAAGAACATCATAGTGTAATAAGTAATAAAATGTCATTGTATAGTAAGGCAAGAAATCTCATAAGAACATCATACTATTGTATGTTAAAAAATGTCATAGTATAGTAAGTGAAAAAATGCCATAAAAACGTCATAGTATAGTAAGGCATAAAATGTCATAAAAACGTCATACTATAGTAAGGCATAAAATGTCATAAGAATGTCATAGTATAGTAAGACATAAAATTTCATGAAAATGTCATAGTATAATAAGATGTAAAAACCTCAAAAAATAGTAAGGCATGAAATGTCATAAAAATGACATAGTATAGTAAGTTAAAAAATGCCATAAAAACGTCATAGTATGGTAAGGCATAAAATGTCATATGAACATCATATTGTCATAAGTAATAAAATGTCATTGTATAGTAAGGCAAGAAATCTCATAAGAACGTCATACTATTTTAAGTTATAAAAGTGTCATAGTATAGTAAGTGAAAAAATGCCATAAAAACGTCATGGTAAAGTAAGGCATAAAATGTCATAAAAACGTCATACTATATTAAGGCAAAAAATGTCATAAAAACGTCATAGTATAGTAAGGCATAAAATGTCATAAAAACATCATGGTATATTAAGGCATAAAATGTCATAAAAATGTCATAGTATAGTAAGGCAAGAAAACGTCATAGTATAATAAGGCATAAAATGTCATAAGAACATCATAGTGTAATAAGTAATAAAATGTCATTGTATAGTAAGGCAAGAAATCTCATAAGAACATCATACTATTGTATGTTAAAAAATGTCATAGTATAGTAAGTGAAAAAATGCCATAAAAACGTCATAGTATAGTAAGGCATAAAATGTCATAAAAACGTCATACTATATTAAGACAAAAAATGTCATAAGAACGTCATAGTATAGTAAGGCATAAAATTTCATTAAAATGTCATAGTATAATAAGATTTAAAACGTCATAAAATAGTAAGGCATAAAATGTCATAAAAACGTCATAGTATAGTATGGCATAAAATTTCATGAAGATGTCATAGTATAATAAGATGTAAAAACGTCAAAAAATAGTAAGGCATGAAATGCCATAAAAACGTCATAGTATAGTAAGGCATAAAATGTCATAAGAATGTCATAGTATAGTAAGACATAAAATTTCATGAAAATGTCATAGTATAATAAGATGTAAAAACCTCAAAAAAATAGTAAGGCATGAAATGTCATAAAAATGACATAGTATAGTAAGTTAAAAAATGCCATAAAAACGTCATAGTATAGTAAGGCATAAAATGTCATATGAACATCATATTGTCATAAGTAATAAAATGTCATTGTATAGTAAGGCAAGAAATCTCATAAGAACGTCATACTATTTTAAGTTATAAAAGTGTCATAGAATAGTAAGGCATAAAATGTCATAAAACATCATAGTATAGTAAGGCATAAAATGTCATAAAAACGTCATAGTATAATAAGATATAAAAATGTAATAGATTAGTAAGGCATAAAATGTCATAAAAACGTCATAGTATAGTAAGGCATAAAATGTCATAAGAACATCATAGTATAGTAAGGCATAAAATGTCATAAAAACGTCATAGTATAATAAGATATAAAAACGTCATAGATTAGTAAGGCATAAAATGTCATA
>NW_019432538.1:0-407 GCF_002814215.2 Seriola lalandi dorsalis
CACTACACTACACTATACTACACCACACCACACCAGACCAGACTACACTACACTACACTACACTACACTACACCATACTATACTACACTACACTACACTACACCATACTACACTACACTATACTACACTACACTACACTATACTACACTACACTACACCATACTACACTACACTACACTACACCATACTACACTACACTATACTACACTACACTACACTATACTACACTACACTACACCATACTACACTACACTACACTACACCATACTACACTACACTATACTACACTACACTATACTACACTACACTACACTACAACATACTACACTACACTATACTACACTACACTACACAATACTACACTATAGTATACTACACTATACTATACAACACTACACTACACTACA
>NW_019432539.1:0-739 GCF_002814215.2 Seriola lalandi dorsalis
GACTCATAAAGACCGAACCTACACCTTCAAAACTCTGACCGAAGCAGAAGAGTTCATTAAAAAGATCCAGAAGGATGCTGGAGAAAACTAAACCAAACCACAGGTGATATGACAGAAACGACAGTGTACGAGACAGAGTGTAAAACATCATTTACTCGATATCCCAGCTAGAAATTTTTTGTTCTAAAAACGTTCTGTGAATGTTACATGTAATGTTTTAATAATGTTTTCAGCGGGAAGTTTTTTTTTTGTTCCTACAACGTTCTAGGATAACGTTCTTTAAAAACATCCTAAAAATGTTTGGTGACAACCTTCTTAGAATGTTTAGTGACAACAGTGTTAGAACATTATGCCCGAACGTTCCTTAAAACGTTTTCAGCGGGTAGTTTTTTTTTAGTTCCCAGAATGTTCCAGGATAACATTCTCTAAAAACATCCTAAAAATGTTTGGTGACAACCTTCTTAGAATGTTGAGTGATGATATTTCTTGAACATTATGCCTCAACATTCTTAAAACGTTTTCAATGGAAAGTTTCTTTAATATTCACAGAATATTATTTTAGAGTAGCATAGCATGCTTTAAAAACATTATACAAATATTTTCTGGTAACATGTCATTTAAACATTTTAATATTATTAATAATAATAATATTATGACACATTCCTGTAACTCTTCCACACAAAATTCCTGGGTAACTGGACTGACCACTGTGGCCACTACTATGATTATTATTATTTAC
>NW_019432540.1:0-1194 GCF_002814215.2 Seriola lalandi dorsalis
ATAAAAAGTAGTAAAAACATCATAGTATAGTAAGGCATAAACATTTATAAAAATGTCACAGTATAATAAGGCATAAAAATATCATCGTATAATAAGGCATAAGAAGTCATAAAAATCATCATAGTATAGTAAGGCATAAACATTTATTAAAATGTCATGGTATAAAAAGGCATAAAAATATCATAGTATAATAAGGGATAAGAAGTCTTAAAAAGCATCATAGTATAGTAAGGCATAAAAAATTTTAAAAAAAGACACAGTACAGTAAGGCTTAAAAAGTCATAAAAACATCATAGTATAGTAAGGCAAAAAATTGATAAAAATGTCATTATATAGCATGGCATAAAAATTCATAAAAGCATCATAGTATAGTAAGGCATAAAAAGTAATACAATCATTATAGTATAGTAAGGCATTAAAAGTCATAGTGTTATAAGGCATAAAAACATCATAGTATAGCAAGGCATAAAAAATTCATGAAAAAGTCATAGTATAGTAAGGCATGAAAAGTAGTAAAAACATCATAGTATAGTAAGGCATAAACATTTATAAAAATGTCATAGTGTAATAATGCATAAATAGTCATAAAAACATCATAGCATAGTAAGGCATAGAAAATTATTTAAATGTCATAGTATAATAAGGCATAAAAATATCATAGTATAATAAGGCAAAAGAAATCATAAAAAGCATCATAGTATAGTAAGGCATACAAAAATTCATAAAAAAGTCACAGTATAGTAAGGCATAAAAAGTCATGAAAACGTCATAGTATAGCAAGCCATAAAAAGTCATTACAAAGACATAGTACAGTAAGGCATGATAATGTCATGGTATAGTAAGGAATAAAAGGTCATAAAAACATAATAGTATAGTAATGCATAAAAAGTCATAGTGTAATAAGGAATAAAAATGTCATAGTAGAGTAAGGCATAAAAAGTCATGAAAAAGTCATAGTATAGTAAGGCATGAAAACGTCATAGTATAGCAAGGCATAAAAAGGTCATAGTATAGCAAGGCATAAAAAGTCATGAAAAAATCATAGTATAGTAAGGCATGAAAACGTCAGTATAATAAGGCATAGAAACGTCACAGGCATAAAAAGTCATAAAAATGTCATTGTATAGCAAGGCATAAAAAGTCATGAAAAGGT
The DNA here is from genome assembly GCF_002814215.2 of Seriola lalandi dorsalis. Lineage (NCBI taxonomy): Eukaryota > Metazoa > Chordata > Actinopteri > Carangiformes > Carangidae > Seriola > Seriola lalandi. The sequence continues at coordinate 1,154 of NW_019432540.1, forward strand.
CATAGTATTTTAAGGCATGAAAACATCATTAGTAAGGCATA
>NW_019432541.1:0-477 GCF_002814215.2 Seriola lalandi dorsalis
AAGAGAAGAGGAGCAACAGCACAATTATCCGTCCTTGGGACGTCTGTGTCCGGAGTCTGAGAAACATGTTGACTGAGAGAAGGAAGAGAAGTGAAAGATTGACCTGGACTGTTCGTCGACCTGGACGGTGACCCATCCATCCATCCATCCATCCATCCGTCAGTCCATCAGTCCATCCGTCCATCCATCCATCCATCCATCCATCCATCCATCCATCCATCCATCCATCCATCCATCAGTCCATCCGTCCATCAGTCCATCAGTCCATCAGTCCATCAGTCCACCCATCCGTCCATCCATCCATCCATCCGTCCATCCATCCATCCATCCATCAGTCCATCAGTCCATCCATCCATCAGTCCATCAGTCCATCCATCCATCAGTCCATCAGTCCATCAGTCCACCCATCCGTCCATCCATCCATCCATCCGTCCATCCATCCATCCATCCATCAGTCCATCAGTCCATCCATCCATC
>NW_019432542.1:0-630 GCF_002814215.2 Seriola lalandi dorsalis
TATGCCTTAATATACATTGACATTTTTTGACCATTTTATGCCTTAATATACATTGATCTTTTATGCCATATTATACTATGATGTTTTTAGACGTTTTTATGCCTTAATATAATATGACCTTTCTTGACCATTTTATGCCTTAATATACATTGACCTTTTATGCCATATTATACTATGACGTTTTTAGACGTTTTATGCCTTAATATAATATGACCTTTTTTGATCATTTTATGCCTTAATATACATTGACCTTTTATGCCATACTATACTATGACGTTTTTATGTCTTAACATAATATGACCTTTTTTGACCATTTTATGCCTTAATATACATTGACCTTTTATGCCAAACTATACTATGACGTTTTTATGTCTTAACATAATATGACCTTTTTTGACCATTTTATGCCTCAATATACATTGACCTTTTATGCCATACTATACTACGACGTTTTATGACATTTTTATGCCTTAATATATTATGGCCTTTTTTGACATTTTATGCCATACTATACATTGACCTTTTATGCCATATTATACTATGACGTTTTTAGACGTTTTTATGCCTTAATATAATATGACCTTTTTTGATCATTTTATGCCTTAATATACATTGACCTTTTATGCCATA
>NW_019432543.1:0-345 GCF_002814215.2 Seriola lalandi dorsalis
AAATGTCATATTATCATATGGCATAAAATGTCAAAAAACGTCATAGTATAGTACGGCATAAAATGTCAAAAAACGTCATAGTATAGTACGGCATAAAATGTCAAAAAAACATCATAGTATATTAAAGCATAAAAGGTCAGAAGAAAGGCATAGTATGGTAAGGCATCAAATAAAATAGTATTGTAAGGCATAAAAATCTCAAAAAAACATTTTAGTTTATTATGGTATAAAACGTCATTAAAACGTAATCATATAGTAAGGCATCAACTCATATAAAAATGCCAAAAAATGTCATATTATCATATGGCATAAAATGTCAAAAAACGTCATAGTATAGTACGGCAT
>NW_019432544.1:0-482 GCF_002814215.2 Seriola lalandi dorsalis
TTTTTTTACATTTTTATGCCTTACTATACTATAAAGTTTTATGCCTTACTATACTATGACGTTTTTTGACGTTTTATGCCTGACTATACTATGACGTTTTTTGATGTTTTTATGCCTTTCTATACTATGACTTTTTTTTCCGTTTTTTGCCTTACTATGCTATGATGTTTTTTGGCATTTTTATGCCTTTCTATACTATGACTTTTTGTGCCTTACTATACTATGAGTTTTCATGGCGTTTTTATGCTTTACTATAGCATGACGTTTTTGAAGATTTTAGACCTTACAATACTGTGACATTTTTTGACATTTTTATGCCTTAGTATACTGTGACATTTTTTGACATTTTTATGCCTTACTATGCTATGAAATTTTTTGGGCGTTTTTATGCCTTACTATACTATGACATTTTTTTTTACATTTTTATGCCTTACTATACTATGATGTTTTTTTTAAATTTTTATGCCCTACTATACTATGAT
>NW_019432545.1:0-618 GCF_002814215.2 Seriola lalandi dorsalis
AGGAGCCGTGAGGGAGAGCGGAGATGGAGATCGGACCAGGCCGCGACTCCATGGAGCTCCGAGAGCGGCGGCGGAGAGGGAGAGAGCAGCGGCGGGAGAGAGAGAGAAAGCAGCAGCGGCGGGAGAGCGAGAGGCGAGCGGCGGAGAGGAGAGAGAGACTAGAGCAGTCGGTGAGAGACAGCAGAGACAAGAAACAACAAAGCACGCAGTTGGGAATATATACGATCGGGAATTAACAGCGAGCCTGGAAGTGACCGGACAAGACGAGGTCCCGGTGCTGGAGCTCATGAGAGCCATCCGAGCTCTGTGTGGGGGGCTTATTGCCTGCAGAGCGACCGGTGCCAGGACGTATGAGATAACTATGTCTCATGCCAAGGGGAAGGAGCGGCTCCTAGACGGTTTCAAAATATGTAACACAAGCATTTTAGTTAAAAACCTTTGTAACGATGAGTTAATGGTTTCCTTTCTAAACTTACCTGCGTATATCACAGACGATGAAATCATGCAAAAGCTTGAGGGATGGGGTGTATCGGCTGCATCCGCTATTAGAAGGAGGATGTGGCCGGGCACACAAGTAGCGGACGGGACGAGGTTTTTAAAAGTTAAATTTAATGACAA
>NW_019432546.1:0-610 GCF_002814215.2 Seriola lalandi dorsalis
GGAAAATTCTACCAGCGACTTATTTTTTTCTAAGAACATGATGCTGAATTAAATGTTAAACTATATTTCTCCTTGTCCTGCAAAAGTTTGCATGTTTGGGACCAGCTACGGTTAGCATAACAAACACGAAGTTATCAGCTAGCTAGCCAGCTAGCTAGGTTAGCAAAGTACATCCGTAATTCACATTAACTCTAATATATATTTGGATGTTAACTATCTCCCGTTGTCCGGTCAAAACACGTAGGAAAAAAACGCTCTAGCTTTTGGGGAGCTTCATACACGTTAAAACTGTAGGTGTTACACACTGAATGCAGACACTAGTGATGCAGGTGCAAGAGGATTTTATTTTTACTCAGAAATGCTGCAACTGCAACCAAACAGAAAGACAGTCTGTGAATTTTCAATCAGGCTGCTCTAACTGTGACTGTCTTTGATAAGACTGAGCGGACTTCCTTTAACCAATAAACATTGTAAATACAAGAATGAATACTAATACTATAATAAAGCCTGTTTTCTTCGTTAACTGATGCTTATGGCTAGTACAGACTGAAACCAGCATTATACATCAACTTATATACCAATAATATTACAAGGTCAAGTCAAACATTAC
>NW_019432547.1:0-784 GCF_002814215.2 Seriola lalandi dorsalis
GATGTTTTTTTAACGTTTTATGCCATACTATACTATGACGTTTTTTGGTAATTTCATGCCTTACTATACTATGTTGTTTTATTCTTAGCATACTATGACATTTTCTATAAGCTTTTAAGGCTTATTATACTATGATGTTTTTTGACATTTAATGCCATATTATACTATGACGTTTTTTGGCAATTTTATTCCTTACTGTACTATGTAATTTCATTCTTTACCATACTATGACGTTTTTATAACCTTTTAAGGCTTAATATACTATGATGTTATTTTTTACGTTTTATGCCATACTATACTATGACGTTTTTTGACATTTTTATGCCATACTATACTATGATCCTTTTAGGCAATTTTATGCCTTACTATACTGTGTTGTTTTAATCTATACCATACTGTGACGTTTTTATAGCCTTTTCATGCTTAATATACTAGGATGTTTTTTTGACGTTTAATGCCATAGTATACTATGACGTTTTTTGATGTTTTTATGACATTATACTATGACGTTTTTTGGCAATTTTATTCCTTACTGTACCATGTAATTTCATTCCTTACCATACTATGACGTTTTTATGACCTTTTAAGGCTTAATATACTATGATGTTTTTTTAACGTTTTATGCCATACTATACTATGACGTTTTTTGGTAATTTCATGCCTTACTATACTATGTTGTTTTATTCTTAGCATACTATGACATTTTCTATAAGCTTTTAAGGCTTATTATACTATGATGTTTTTTGACATTTAATGCCATATTATACTATGACGTTTTTTGGCA
>NW_019432548.1:0-1469 GCF_002814215.2 Seriola lalandi dorsalis
TTTATGCCATACTATACTATGACTTTTTTATGACTTTTCATGCCATACTACAATATGATTTTTTATGACATTTTATGCCATACTATACTATGACGTTTTTTGACATTTTTGTGCCATAATATACAATGACGTTTTTTGTCATTTTTATGCCTTCCAACACAATTTCATTTGATTCCTTACCATACTATGACGTTTTTATGACCTTTTATGCCTTAATATACTATGATGTTTTTTTGACATTTTATGCCATACTATACTATGACTTTTTTTGACATTTTTGTGCCATACTATACAATGACGTTTTTTGTCATTTTTATGCCTTCCAACACAATTTCATTTGATTCCTTACCATACTATGACGTTTTTATGACCTTTTATGCCTCAATATACTATTATGTTTTTTGACATTTTATGCCATACTATACTATGACGTTTTTTGACAATTTTGTGCCATACAATGACGTTTTTTGTCATTTTTATGCCTTCCAATACAATTTCATTTGATTCCTTACCATACTATGACGTTTTTATGACCTTTTATGCCTTAATATACTATGATGTTTTTTTGACATTTTATGCCATACTATACAATGACGTTTTTTGACATTTTTGTGCCATACTATACAATGACGATTTTTGTCATTTTTATGCCTTCCAACACAATTAATTTGATTCCTTACCATACTATGACGTTTTCATGACCTTTTATGCCTCAATATACTATTATGTTTTTTTGACATTTTATGCCATACTATACTATGACGTTTTTTGACATTTAATGCCATACGATACAATGACGTTTTTTGTCATTTTTATACTTTCGAATACAATTTCATTTGATTCCTTACCATACTATAATGTTTTTATGACCTTTTATGCCTTAATATACTATGATGTTTTTTGACATTTTATGCCATACTATACTATGACGATTTTTGACATTTAATGCCATACTATACAATGACGTTTTTTTTCATTTTTATACCTTCGAATACAATATCATTTGATTCCTTACCATACTATGACGTTTTTATGATCTTTAATGCCTTAATATACTATGAGGTTTTTTTGACATTTTATGCCATACTATACTATGACGTTTTTTGACATTTAATGCCATACGATACAATGACGTTTTTTGTCATTTTTATACCTTCGAATACAATTTCATTTGATTCCTTACCATACTATGATGTTTTTATGACCTTTTATGCCTTAATATACTATGATGTTTTTTGACATTTTATGCCATACTATACTATGAAGTTTTTTGACATTTTTGTGCCATAATATACAGTGACGTTTTTTTTCATTTTTAAGCCTTCCAATACAATTTCATTTGATTCCTTACCATACTATGACGTTTTTATGACCTTTTATGCCTTAATATACTATGATGTTTTTTTGACATTTTATGCCATACTATACTATGACGTTTTTTGACATTTTTGTGCCATACTATACAATGA
>NW_019432549.1:0-627 GCF_002814215.2 Seriola lalandi dorsalis
CTCCTGCCTTGTGATAATATTTTGTTTACGTGCTCAACAGTTGACTCACTGATGTCTCCCCCCCCACACACACACTCAGATTGTATTATTGCCTCACCACACCAGAAGTCGTTGTAACAGTCTAACATTGTTGAAGGGACCAAAAAGATTTCCGTTTAATAAATTTCACAAGCATCACGTCTGCCTTGTCTCTAAGTTTTTTTTTTTGTTTTTTTTTGTTTTTTTTGTTTTAAGGAATCACAGGAAACCCAGCATGTTCCTGAAAGATGCTCTTTATTTAAACATATATGTACAGGTATTTTCAGCTTATCTTCTGCATATTTGTTCAATATTCAACATTTGGACCTTCGTAAATTTACTACTACTACAGAACGCTAAAGTTATCAGAAGGAAGGTAAAGTGACAAAGAGCAACACTTTGCTTGACATGAGTCACTAAAGTCCTAAATACACTCAAACATACACCATCTATTGTAGGCATTTGCAAGAAAGTTGCATTCATTTCCTGGTGTTTATCATAAAAACGCAAGACTAAATTCAGAGGATGCAAGTTGTTTGTTTGTCAGCAATATTTGCAATATCCATAATAACTATGAATGATGTCATACTACCACAGTCAGTATTTCCC
>NW_019432550.1:0-535 GCF_002814215.2 Seriola lalandi dorsalis
GTTGCAGTGAGCCCCTGCCTGGATCTGAGACCAGTAAAAACCATAGACTGTATATAAAAATGGATGCTGACTCCGGGTCTGGAAAATGAAGCCAATGCGGAAGTGCCTTAAAGTTGCATTCTATCGAATGACCATCAGGGGGCGACTCCACTGGGTGCACAAGAAGTCCGATTGTATTGAAGTCTATGGGAAAATGACCCAACTTGACTTCACTTGATTTTTACCTCAGTAAACGTTTTCATCATGTGTTTATGGTCTGAATCTGACCTGCCTGTTAATCCGGATATGAGGTCAGAGTGATGTGTCGGACATTTGACTTGTCATTGTGTTTTCAGTTCATCAAAGTTAGCTCCAACATGTTGTTTACAGGTAAATGTCTTGTTCGGTGTTCAGTTGTTCTCAAAGAAACTCAGAGGAGTCGGCGGTTCAGTTTTTTCCGGTAAGTACATTTTGTTTTAAGCTTATTTCTTTGCTAGCCAAAATTAGCATCCTTGTTAATATCACAGTTCAGGTGAAGATGCACCTTGCTAACCAA
>NW_019432551.1:0-670 GCF_002814215.2 Seriola lalandi dorsalis
TGAACCAGTGCCTATGACATCAGAGTTCTTTGGTAACATCATCAAAGGAATCCACTCTTGTTGCATCTCAATTAAAAAGAACATGTGGTTAACATGGTAACAGCAAGTTAAGTTTAAAGTAAATGGATGATTAGGCTCTCAAAAAGCACTCATCCAAAATACACAGTCAACACTGCACTTCCTCTGGTCCTAACATCACACATTCAAAGTTTGAGGTGAATAAGATCTGCAGCTCTTGAAATAGAAATAAAGACAGAGAGAGAGACAGAGATGCTCCAGTATTAGAGCACTAGTTTCAGTACTGGTCCGGGTTGACGTGGTTTCTGTCAATGTTTGAACAAGAAAAAAGAATGAAAATGCAGTTGCTGCTCTGATCCTTGAAATAACTCAGTGAGTTGTTGTTTGATGCCTGAACTATATGTTTAGTGAGATGGCCTAGCGTCTGCGTCGGACAACTCTCCTGCGTCTTCGGACGGCGGAGGGCCTCCTGACTCTCCGTCGCCTACGAACGGGGCGAGAAGTCTGTCTGCGTCTGCGTGGCATTGTTACAAAGAACTAGTCTGATGGGAGAAATGGGTTCTATTTACAAACTCACTATGTGACATCACTTATGACATCACAGTCTATGTGGCATCATTATTTATGCCTTTCATCTGTGTTCATGTATCAT
>NW_019432552.1:0-453 GCF_002814215.2 Seriola lalandi dorsalis
TGTCAAAAAATGTCATCGTAAATTAAGGCAAAAAAGTGTAAAAAAAATGTCATAGTATTGTAAGGCATAAAAATGTCAAAACATGGCATAGTATAGTAAGGCATAAAAACGTCAAAAAACAGCATAGTATAGTAAGGCATAAAACTATCAAAAAATGTCATAGTATAGTAAAGCAAAAAAGTGTCAAAAAATGTCATAGCATAGTAAGGCATAAAAATGTCAAAAAATGTCATAGTATAGTTAGGCAAAAAAAAAAATTCATACTATAGTAGGGCATAAAAACGTCAAAAAACGTCATAGTATAGTAAAGCAAAAACGTGTCAAAAAATGTCATCGTAAATTAAGGCAAAAAAGTGTAAAAAAAATGTCATAGTATTGTAAGGCATAAAAATGTCAAAACATGGCATAGTATAGTAAGGCATAAAAACGTCAAAAAACAGCATAGTATAGTAA
>NW_019432554.1:0-562 GCF_002814215.2 Seriola lalandi dorsalis
CAAAGAGACACAAAGTGACAACAAGGAGACACAAAGTGACAACAAAGAGACACAAAGTGACAACAAAGAGACACAAAGTGACAACAAAGAGACACAAAGTGACAACAAGGAGACACAAAGTGACAACAAAGAGACACAAAGTGACAAAGAAAAACAAAGTGACAACAAAGAGACACAAAGTGACAACAAAGAGACACAAAGTGACAACAAGGAGACACAAAGTGACAACAAAGAAAAAAAAAGTGACAAAGAAAAACAAAGTGACAACAAAGAGACACAAAGTGACAACAAAGAGACACAAAGTGACAACAAGGAGACAAAGTGACAAGGAGAGTCAGTCAGCATTCAATTAACTGACTACAAATGTTTTGTGTCATTTACACCTGGAAAGACAACTCAGGTGTTGGTAAAAATGTCATGAGCTACCTGGCTGTTTATTTGGACTACTCCGCCATGTGGAAAAATATAAAAACCTAAATTACACAAAACCTCAGTGTCCACCTGATGAGCTTTCATTAACAGCCTGACTAGTTCTTGTTGTCCTGGTTCTCAAATGTTTACA
>NW_019432555.1:0-2397 GCF_002814215.2 Seriola lalandi dorsalis
TGCTGACTCCTGGTACTTCTCTGGTTCTGCTGGAGGCCCAAGCTGCCACTGGCTTTGTCATTGATCCAGTGAACAACAAGAAACTTTCAGTAGAGGAAGCTGTGGCTCAAGGAATGGTTGGCAGTGAGTGGAAAAACAAACTGCTTTCAGCAGAAAGGGCCGTAACAGGATACAAAGATCCCTACACTGGAAACACAATTTCTTTGTTCCAAGCTTTGAAAAAAGATCTAATTGTGAAAAATCATGGAATTCGTCTCCTTGAAGCGCAAATTGCAACTGGAGGAATAATTGATCCAGTCTACAGTCACAGAGTGCCTGTACAAGTGGCATATGAAAGAGGTTACTTTGATGAGGAAATGAACCAGATCTTGTCTGATCCTGATGATGACACTAAGGGCTTCTTTGATCCAAACACTAAAGAGAACCTAACCTATCTCCAGCTGGTGGAGAGATGTGTGACCGATCCCATCACTGGCTTTAGCTTACTGGTCATTGTGAAGAAAGGCGAGTTTTATTTCTTTGTTGATGAGGCTACAAAACTCATTCTGAAATCTACTACAACAAACAAAGCAGGGGGGAAATACCAAGGAACAACAGTGTCTCTGTGGGATCTGCTCTACTCTAAATACATCACTGAGGAGAAGAGGAGAGAGCTTGTGCAACAGTACAAGTCTGGGTCAATCACAATTGATCGTCTTTTAGAGATTATCCTGACAATCATTCAGCAACAAACAAAATCAGACAGCAACACAACAAAAACTACCATCACCACTACTACAGTCACAGAGACATGTGAAGTTCCAGACTTCCATGGAATCAGGAAGGAAGTCAGTGCTACTGAGCTGCTAGAATCAAAAATCATCACTGAGGAACTCTACAAAGATCTTAGCTCTGGAAAAATCACAGTGACGGAAGTGAGTGAAATGGATTCAGTAAGCAAGTACCTTGAGGGGACCAACAGCATTGCAGGGGTGTATGTGCAGTCTACCATGGAGACCCTGAGTATCTACGAAGCCAAAAGTAAGGGCCTGCTAACTCCTGGTACTTCTCTGGTTCTGCTGGAGGCCCAAGCTGCCACTGGCTTTGTCATTGATCCAGTGACCAACAAGAAACTTTCAGTAGAGGAAGCTGTGGCTCAAGGAGTGGTTGGCAGTGAGTGGAAAAACAAACTGCTTTCAGCAGAAAGGGCCGTAACAGGATACAAAGATCCCTACACTGGAAACACAATTTCTTTGTTCCAAGCTTTGAAAAAAGATCTCATTGTGAAAGATCATGGAATTCGTCTCCTTGAAGCACAAATTGCAACTGGAGGAATAATTGATCCAGTCTACAGTCACAGAGTGCCTGTACAAGTGGCATATGAAAGAGGTTACTTTGATGAGGAAATGAACCAGATCTTGTCTGATCCGGATGATGACACTAAGGGCTTCTTTGATCCAAACACTAAAGAGAACCTAACCTATCTCCAGCTGGTGGAGAGATGTGTCACAGATCCCATCACAGGCTTTAGCTTACTGGTCATTGTGAAGAAAGGCGAGTTTTATTTCTTTGTTGATGAGGCTACAAAACTCATTCTGAAATCTACTACAACAAACAAAGCAGGGGGGAAATACCAAGGAACAACAGTGTCTCTGTGGGATCTGCTCTACTCTAAATACATCACTGAGGAGAAGAGGAGAGAGCTTGTGCAACAGTACAAGTCTGGGTCAATCACAATTGATCGTCTTTTAGAGATTATCCTGACAATCATTCAGCAACAAACAAAATCAGACAGCAACACAACAAAAACTACCATCACCACTACTACAGTCACAGAGACATGTGAAGTTCCAGACTTCCATGGAATCAGGAAGGAAGTCAGTGCTACTGAGCTGCTAGAATCAAAAATCATCACTGAGGAACTCTACAAAGATCTTAGCTCTGGAAAAATCACAGTGACGGAAGTGAGTGAAATGGATTCAGTAAGCAAGTACCTTGAGGGGACCAACAGCATTGCAGGGGTGTATGTGCAGTCTACCATGGAGACCCTGAGTATCTACGAAGCCAAAAGTAAGGGCCTGCTAACTCCTGGTACTTCTCTGGTTCTGCTGGAGGCCCAAGCTGCCACTGGCTTTGTCATTGATCCAGTGACCAACAAGAAACTTTCAGTAGAGGAAGCTGTGGCTCAAGGAGTGGTTGGCAGTGAGTGGAAAAACAAACTGCTTTCAGCAGAAAGGGCCGTAACAGGATACAAAGATCCCTACACTGGAAACACAATTTCTTTGTTCCAAGCTTTGAAAAAAGATCTCATTGTGAAAGATCATGGAATTCGTCTCCTTGAAGCACAAATTGCAACTGGAGGAATAATTGATCCAGTCTACAGTCACAGAGTGCCTGTACAAGTGGCATATGAAAGAG
>NW_019432556.1:0-1175 GCF_002814215.2 Seriola lalandi dorsalis
TTTATGCCTACTATACTATGACATTTTTATGCCTTAGTATACTATGACGTTTTTACGCCTTACTATACTATGAAATTTTTATGCCTTAGTATACTATGACGTTTTTATGCCTACTATACTATGACGCATTTATGCTTCAATTACATTTTTATGCCTTAGTATACATGACGTTTTTATGCCTTACTATACTATGACGTTTCAGGCCTTACTATACTATGACGTTTTTATGCCTACTATACTATGACATTTTTATGCCTTAGTATACTATGACGTTTTTATGCCTACTATACTATGACGTTTTTATGTCTACTATACTATGACGCATTTATGCTTCAATGACATTTTTATGCCTTAGTATACTATGACGTTTTTATGCCTTACTATACTATGACGTTTTTATGCCTACTATACTGTGACATTTTTATGCCTCAGTATATTATGACGTTTTTATGCCTTACTATACTATGACGTTTTTATGCCTACTATACTATGACATTTTTATGCCTTAGTATACTATGACGTTTTTACGCCTTACTATACTATGAAATTTTTATGCCTTAGTATGCTATGACGTTTTTATGCCTTAGTATACTATGACGTTTTTATGCCTACTATGCTATGACATTTTTATGCCTTAGTATACTATGACGTTTTTATGCCTTACTATACTATGACGTTTCCGGCCTTACTATACTATGACGTTTTTATGCCTTAGTATACTATGAAGTTTTTATGCCTACTATGGTATGACATTTTTATGCCTTAGTATACTATGACGTTTTTATGCCTTACTATACTATGACGTTTCCGGCCTTACTATACTATGACGTTTTTATGCCTTATTATACTATGACATTTTTATACTTTCATATATTATGACATTTTTATGCCTTAGTATACTATGACGTTTTTATGCCTTACTATACTGTGACGTTTTTATGCCTACTATACTATGCCATTTTTATTCCTACTATACTATGACGCATTTATGCTTCAATTACATTTTTATGCCTTAGTATACTATGACGATTTTATGCCTTAGTGTACTATGATGTTTTCATGCCTACTATACTATGACATTTTTATGCCTTAGTATACTATGACGATTTTATGCCTTACTATACTATGACGTTTTTATGCCTACTATACTATGACATTTTTATGCCTTACTATAC
>NW_019432557.1:0-436 GCF_002814215.2 Seriola lalandi dorsalis
CTATATTTAAGATTTCATGCAGTTCCACAACTGATCAGCACCCATTCTTCAAAGGGAAGGTGTGAGGGAGCTGGCAAGCATCCCCCTCACTAAGGTGAAAACTATGCACATTGGCTAAGACAGGAAGTTTATTTTTTGTTGTGCTTTTATTTTGGGAACCCCTACTAACCACTCTCTCTGTTTGAGGTCTACTTCCGGGGGGCGTGTTTTCATGGAGTGCACCCATGGGAATGCTGCCAGACTCAGCAGGTGTTAATTACCTCATCAGGCTGTACCAAGTGGGCAGGAAGGAGAGAGGGGAGTGGGTAGAGGGGTTTTACTTAAGTTTGGCTTTTGTTGGGTATTTCTTTAGTTTATTATGTATTCTATTTTGATCTGTGTTAGGCCAAAGGTTAGTTTATGTAAATATCAGTGTGGTTAAATTGTAAAGGTATTC
>NW_019432558.1:0-487 GCF_002814215.2 Seriola lalandi dorsalis
GAAAGCGCTTCTCTGTTCATTCGGCAGCCTGGACAGAAGACATTGACAAAACATATTATATTTTCTGACAGTTAAGTGTGTCTTTGCTTGTGCAGTAGTTTGTTGCGGTGGCATGAGGAGGATTACATGGTCTTTGCTTCATTTATCCATTACCGCTTCTTCTTTCTTCATTTTATTCATGTATCTTAACATTCCAAATATTCACTTATTCCTCTCTGGGCTGCAGCCTTTTCCGTATCTTGTTATCTTATCAGCACCAATGACCTCAATCACTTCCAGGAACTCAGTCAGTTTTTCGTTGGCGCAGCGGTTAGCGCTGTCGCCTCTCATCGAGAGGGTTCCCGGTTCGAGGCTCGGCCGTGCGATCTTTTTGCGTGGAGTTCGCATGTTCTCCCCGGGTACTCCGGCTTCCTCCCACGTCAAAACACTTACATTTGGTTTATTTCTTCTTACAGGCGTTTCTTCAACTGCGTGAGGACCGTGACCG
>NW_019432559.1:0-622 GCF_002814215.2 Seriola lalandi dorsalis
GACTCAGATGCAGAGATTTAGAATAACAAGATGCTTTTATTGAATTCTCCTGAGAACTCAGACAGAGTGATAACCAAATGGCTATAAAATCCTAGACACTAACTCTGAAAACAGAGAAACAAAACCTCTCCAGGAGGAGGAAAAAACTAATCAAAAGAAACAAATCGAGAAACTCAGAACACTCCGAATGGAGGAAAACCGAAGGACTATGAATCAAATCTATGGAAGAACAAACAAACAAAAAATCACTCTTCGCGAGGAAAAATCAAAAGGACTAGAAATCTAAACTATGGAAATAATTAAACAAAAATTCACTCTTAAAGAGGATAAACCAAAAGGACTAGAACTCTAAACTATGGAAAGAATTAACAAACAAAAAATCACTCGTTAATGAGGAAAAACAAAGGGCTAGAACTCTAAACTATGGAAAGAATTAACAAACAAAAAATCACTCGTTAATGAGGAAAAACAAAAGGGCTATGAACTTTAGCTATTGGCAAATTAACAAACAAAAAATCACTCGTCACGAGGAGAATACGGATTTCTATGGCGATGGCTGTGAACATGGATCAAGGCTCTGGTGCAGGACAAGGACGAAGACACTCGGCACAAGAAGAATACG
>NW_019432560.1:0-530 GCF_002814215.2 Seriola lalandi dorsalis
ACAGATCGCTGGCTCAACATCAGGCAGCATTTAGTTCTGCTTCATTGTGTCAGGTAAGAGGCTGTAATGAGTCCGACAGTCGAGGGGTTTCCAAGGCAGAGAGACAGGGGGCAGACAGAGAGAGAGAGAGAGAGAGAGAGAGAGAGAGAGAGAGAGAGAGAGAGAGAGGTCTGAACAGAGACAAATGTAGTGTTAAAGGAACAGTATGCCATTTTGAAAGTGCTTAGCTTAATTTAGCTTAGCACAAAGATGGGAAGCAGTGTGTGTGTGTGTGTGTAAGTGTTTGCTGTCAGATGTTCAGGGAATCAAGTGTCACAGCCTGAACCTGTTGATGAAATAGATCGACAGTTTAACCAGATCATGGAAACATGACTTTACATCCTGTTACCTTCAAAGTAAAGTGCGTTCGTCGGTCATTGTGTTCCTCCTTGCAGTCGCTGTGTCAGTGTTGTTCTGCTTATCACAGACGTCACCGTGACTCTGAACGAGGTTTTCACACTTGTAGAAAATAATGATCCGGCAGCTACAGT
>NW_019432561.1:0-492 GCF_002814215.2 Seriola lalandi dorsalis
CCTTACTATACTATGACGTTTTATGCCGTTTTTATGCCTTGCTATACTATGACGTTTTATGCTGTTTTTATGAGTTGCTATACTATGGCATTCTTTGACTTTTTTTTGCCTTACTATACTATGATGTTTTTTGACTTTTTTATGCCTTACTATACAATGACATTTTTTCACCTTTTCATTCATAACTATACTGTGACATTTTATACCTGACTATACTATGACGTTTTATGCCATTTTTATGCCTTGCTATACTATGACGTTTTTTTAGTTTTTTATGCCTTACTATACTATGACTTTTTATGCCATTTTTATACCTTACTATACTATGACGTTTTATGCCGTTTTTATACCTTACTATACTATGACGTTTTATGCTGTTTTTATGACTTGCTATACTATGGCGTTCTTTGGCTTTTTTTTGCCTTACTATACTATGACGTTTTATACCTTACTATACTATTACATTTTTTTGAAATTTTTTTACCTTACTAT
>NW_019432562.1:0-568 GCF_002814215.2 Seriola lalandi dorsalis
TATAGTATGGCATTAAACGTCAAAAAAACATTGCATCGTATTAAGGCATAAAAGGTCATAAAAAGGTCCTAGTATGGTAAGGAATAAAAGGACATACTATAGTAAGGCTTGAAAATGTCAAAAAAACGTCATAGTATAGTATGGCATTAAACGTCAAAAAAACATTGCATCGTATTAAGGCATAAAAGGTCATAAAAAGGTCCTAGTATGGTAAGGAATAAAAGGACATACTATAGTAAGGCTTGAAAATGTCAAAAAAAACGTCATAGTATAGTATGGCATAAAACGTCAAAAAAACATCATATTATATTAAGGCATAAAAGGTCATAAAAAGGTCCTAGTATGGTAAGGAATAAAAGGACATACTATAGTAAGGCTTGAAAATGTCAAAAAAACGCCATAGTATAGTATGGCATTAAACGTCAAAAAAACATTGTATCGTATTAAGGCATAAAATGTCATTAAAAGGTCATAGTATGGTAAGGAATAAAAGGACATAGTGTAATAAGGCTTGAAAATGCCAAAAGACGTCATAGTATAGTATGGCATTAAACGTCAAAAAAACATT
>NW_019432563.1:0-637 GCF_002814215.2 Seriola lalandi dorsalis
CAGTATTTGTGTCAACATTGAATCTTTAAGTGTAAAATAATGTTAAAACCTGTAGAAGCAAAATCTAAATACATTATTTACTGATTCAGATCAATTTTCTTACATTTCTCATAAAATATAATAAACTGAAGAAATGCAAATTAAACTGTTAAGTCTCTGTATGTCGTCTTTCAACTAAAGTGGGGTTTGAAACTTAATTACAAATAACATACACACCACTATTGACTTTATAACACTTTTATTTAATATATTCAGATGTAAATTTACAATATCAACCAATTATTCACAAATAGTTCTTCAGAGCCGCGGGATGATCTGAAGAACTAACACTGGCATTTCTCCATTGGTCTATCTGCCTGTTAAGGTGACTATAATGAGGAGGTGATGATGTCACCTCTGAAAGAGGGTAGCACAGGATGCTCGGCCTGACTGTTGCCATGGTGATCCAGAGGATCTCCTGGGAGGAGTGGAGGCTCCACTGTTGGAGGAGGACACATGGGGCAGAGGAGACGCTCCTCCTCATCCAGGATCTCCACGTCGCCCTGGACGTCGCTTTGCTGGATTCTCTCTGTGTCCAGGACACATGGAGACACAGAGGAGCCTCACCTGCATCAGGACCCAGCAGGTGCAGCTGTAC
>NW_019432564.1:0-524 GCF_002814215.2 Seriola lalandi dorsalis
GTATTGTGATATTCATATATTGTGGTGTTCTAAGAGAATCAAAAATAGAAGTAATTGATCCAGTTAACATATTATTATACATGATATTATTAGATTATACCACCAGTGATGGAAAGTAACTTAGTACATTTACTCAAGTAAGCCACAACTATTTAGAAGGAAATACTGCACTTTTCACTCCACATTGTTGACTGAATAACTTTACTTACTTACTTAGCATTAAAATAAAAAATAAAATAAAAAAATATATATAATCAACAATATGATGTATTAGTAAAGGTTAAGATCAAATTAAACTTGATGTACACATTAATATGTTAATGATTATAATCAAATACAATAATATATGTTAATCTGAAATGGGACATTCAACAAAATGAATACTTTTAATTTTGGCAGCATATTTGATTTTACTTCATTAAAATTTTGAGTACAGGACTTTTCGTTATAGTTCTACCCTGCCTTATTGATATTTTTCACTCCTCAGAAAAGCTTAAAAGCCCTCCTGCAGAGGGAGCAGCAAT
>NW_019432565.1:0-863 GCF_002814215.2 Seriola lalandi dorsalis
CTTTAGGTCCCGTTTAAGGTCATTTGGTCTTTCATGTCAACCGTTCTGCTAGTCCAAACAAGAATTAAATTTTCAATAAACCTTTAATCCTACCTGTGTGGTTGGTTCCGACTGGTTGTTAACACCGCAAGGTAGCTCCAGCCAGGCCAGCCACTGTTGATCCAGGGGTCTCAATTTTCCTCTTCCAGGGGGTCTCAAGCTCAAACTGAATGTGATCCTTTGATTCAGCTTTCCTTCCATGTTTGTTGATTCGAAGCACCCGTGAAGAAAAGCGATCCTAATTGAAGAAAAGACTTTAAAGGGTAAAAATCCATCATCATTGTTATTCCAGGGGTCTTCTGTCCTTCTCCAGAGGGTCCCCGTCCTCCTCCAGAGGACCTCTGTCCTCCTCTGTCGAAGTTCAAACTGATTGTGATCCTGTGAGTCAGCGTTCCTTTTATACTCATTGGTTTCGAAGCACCCGCGAAGCACACACGAAAAAGGCTATTTTAAATGAAGAGAAGACTTTAAAGGGTTAAAATCGAAGCAGTCGCGAAGCACATGCGAAACACACGCGAAACAGGCGATTTTACAGTAAGGAGAGGATTTTAAAAGATAAATATCCGGCTATTATTATGAAGAAAAGACTTTAAAGGGTTAAAATCAAAGCAGCCGCGAAGCACACGCGAAGCACACGCGAAGCACACGCGAAACAGGCGATTTTACAGTAAGGAGAGGATTTTAAAAGATAAATATCCACTATTAGTGTTGTTTCAGAGATCTTCTAGACTTCCTTCAAGGGGTCTCTGTTTTTATTCAGGTCGTCAAAGCTCAAATCGATTTGGATTAGGGTTAGAGCCAGAGCCTAGGATTAAGCTGCATAC
>NW_019432566.1:0-592 GCF_002814215.2 Seriola lalandi dorsalis
GTTGAATTTCATACTGCTCTGATTCAAATGTTCAAATTTGGAAAAAATGTGGTGAAAATTCATCTAATACCATCGAATGTTTAAAAGCAGCTCCAATGCCAGAGGGAGGTTCTCTCAGTTGCCTTCTTTCTCTGTTTGTTAATTTCATAAAATGATGGGCAGCATGATTATGGCTCAGACTGTCCTTATAAAATGTATACTGACTGAAATATTAGATCTGAAGGTTGAAAAAAATTTCTCTGTGAGCAATCCTTTGGTGGGGTGTCGTGTGGCGCAGTGGGTTAAGCAGGCGCCCCATATGTAGAGGCTCCAGTCCTCGCTGCAGCTGGCCCCGGTTCAACTCCCACATCGGACAGCCCTTTCCTTCATGTCATTCCCCCTCTCTCTGCCTCCCCACTTCCTGTCTCTCTACTGTCCTGTCTATTAAAGACACAAAAAGCCCAAAAAATTCTTTAAAAAAAAGAAATGCTTGAACGATCCATGTATTTTGACAGCTTCTGTTTTTTTTAATAATCAGTCTGCTTCAAATTTTATTCAAATCCCAAAAGATCATGAGGTTGCAGCATTACGCCATAGTACTAAAGAAGTACAA
>NW_019432567.1:0-560 GCF_002814215.2 Seriola lalandi dorsalis
TATGACGTTTTTTGGCGTTATCAAGCCTTTTTATACTATAATTTATTTTTGAAATTTTTTGCCCTAGTATAGTATGACGTTTTATGCCATACTATACTATGACGTTTTTTGGTGTTTTTATTCCTTAATATAATATGACATTTTATGCCATACTATACTATGATGTTTTTTGGCGTTATCATGCCTAATTATACTATGTCATTTTTTTTACATTTTTATCCCTTACTTAACTATGACATTTTATGCCATACTATACTATGACGTTTTTTAGCGTTATCATGCCTAATTATACTATGTCATTTTTTTAACATTTTTATCCCTTACTATACTATGACATTTTATGCCATACTATACTATGATGTTTTTTGGCATTATCAAGCCTTTTTATACTATATTGTATTTTTGAAATTTTTTGCCTTAGTATAGTATGACGTTTTATGCCATACTATACTATGATGTTTTTTGGTGTTTTTATTCCTTAATATAGTATGACATTTTATGCCATACTATACTATGATGTTTTTTGGCGTTATCAAGGCTTTTTATACTATATTGTATTT
>NW_019432568.1:0-327 GCF_002814215.2 Seriola lalandi dorsalis
ATGACATTTTTTTTACTTTTCTATGCCTTGCTATACTATGACATTTTTTTCTACTTTTTAAGTCTTACTATACATGACATTTTGTTTTACTTTTAATGCCATATTATACTATGACATTTTTTTTGACTTTCTATGCCTTGCTATACTTTGACATTTTCATGACTTTCTATACCTTACTATACTATGATATTTTAATTACTTTTTATGCCTTACTATACTATGACATTTTTTTGACTTTTTAGGCCATATTATACTATGACATTTTTTTTGACTTTCTATGCCTTACTATACTATGACTTTTTTACGACTTTTTATGCCTTACTATAC
>NW_019432569.1:0-624 GCF_002814215.2 Seriola lalandi dorsalis
CATACTATGACATTTTTTGTTATTTTTATGCCTTACTATACTATGACATTTATTGATGTTTTTATGCCTTACTCTACTATGACGTTTTACGCCTTACTCTACTATGACATTTTTTGACATTTTTATGCCTTACTATACTGTGACGTTTTTTGAGATTTTTATGCCTTATTATACTATGCCGTTTTTTTAATGTTCTTATGCTTTATATAGTATGACATTTTTTGATATTTTTATGCCTTACTTTACTATGACATTTTTTTGAAATTTTTATGCCTTACTATACTATGACTTTTTTTGACGTTTTTATGCCTTACTCTATTATGACGTTTTTTGACATTTTTATGCCTTACTATACTATGACATTTATTGACGTATTTATGCCTTACTCTACTATGATGTTTTTTGACATTTTAATGCCTTACTATACTATGACATTTATTGATGTTTTTATGCCTTATTATACTATGACGTTTTTTAAAATGTTTTTATACACCTTACTATACTATGACATTTTCTGGCGTTTTTATGCCTTACAATTCTATGACATTTATTGATGTTTTTATGCCTTACTATACTATGACATTTTTTGAAATTTTTATGCCTTACTATACTATGACTTTTTTT
>NW_019432570.1:0-512 GCF_002814215.2 Seriola lalandi dorsalis
CTACACTATGTGAGTTGATTCCTTATCATACTATGATGTTTTTATGACCGTTTATACCTTAAAATACTATGATGTTTTTTTGATATTTTTTGCCATACTATACTATGACGTTTTTTCGCATTTTTGTGCCATATTGTACTGTGATGTTTTTTGGCATTTTTATGCCTTACTACACTATGTGAGTTGATTCCTTATCATACTATGATGTTTTTATGACCGTTTATACCTTAAAATACTATGATGTTTTTTTGATATTTTATGCCATAGTATACTATGACGTTTTTTGACATTTTTATACCATATTGTTCTGTGAGGTTTTTTGGCATTTTTATGGCTTATTGTACTGTGGCTTTTTATTTCTTGTCATAATATGATGTTTCTATGACCGTTTATGCCTTAAAATACTATGACTTTTTTTTGACATTTTTATGCCATATTTTTCTGTGAGGTTTTTTGGTGTTTTAATGCCTTACTACACTATGTGAGTTGATTCCTTATCATACTATGATGTT
>NW_019432571.1:0-553 GCF_002814215.2 Seriola lalandi dorsalis
TCCAGGTCTCTCTCCTGCTCCAGGTCTCTGTCCTGCTCCAGGTCTCTGTCCTGGTCCAGGTCTCTCTCCTGCTCCAGGTCTCTCTCCTGGTCCAGGTCTCTGTCCTGCTCCAGGTCTCTGTCCTGGTCCAGGTCTCTGTCCTGGTCCAGGTCTCTCTCCTGCTCCAGGTCTCTGTCCTGCTCCAGGTCTCTCTCCTGCTCCAGGTCTCTCTCCTGCTCCAGGTCTCTGTCCTGCTCCAGGTCTCTGTCCTGGTCCAGGTCTCTGTCCTGGTCCAGGTCTCTCTCCTGCTCCAGGTCTCTGTCCTGCTCCAGGTCTCTGTCCTGGTCCAGGTCTCTCTCCTGCTCCAGGTCTCTTTCCTGCTCCAGGTCTCTCTCCTGGTCCAGGTCTCTCTCCTGCTCCAGGTCTCTGTCCTGCTCCAGGTCTCTCTCCTGGTCCAGGTCTCTCTCCTGGTCCAGGTCTCTCTCCTGCTCCAGGTCTCTGTCCTGGTCCAGGTCTCTCTCCTGCTCCAGGTCTCTGTCCTGCTCCAGGTCTCTCTCCTGGTCCAGGTCTCTCT
>NW_019432572.1:0-549 GCF_002814215.2 Seriola lalandi dorsalis
CTTACTATACTATGACGTTTTTTGACACTTTTATGCCTTATTATACTATGACATTATATGACATTTTTATGCCTTACTATACTATGAAGTTATATGACATTTTTATGCCTTACTATACCATCGTGTTTATAGGCCTTGCTGTACTATGACGTTATATGACGTTTTTATGCCTTACTATACTATGACATTATATGACATTTTTATGCCTTATTATACTATGACATTATATGACATTTTTATGCCTTACTATACTATGAAGTTATATGACACTTTTATGCCTTACTATACTATGAGGTTATATGACATTTTTATGCCTTACTATACTATGACGTTTTTTGACACTTTTAGGCTTTACTATACCATCGTGTTTATAGGCCTTGCTGTACTATGACGTTATATGACGTTTTTATGCCATACTTTAATATAACGTTATATGACATTTTTATGCCTTACTATACTATGACATTTTCATGCCTTACTATACTATGACATTTTTATGCCTTAATATACCATGACGTTTTTTGACATTTTTATGCCTTACTATACTAT
>NW_019432573.1:0-494 GCF_002814215.2 Seriola lalandi dorsalis
GCTTAAAATGTCAAAAATTATCATAGTATAGTATGGCAATGTATATTAACACATAAAAATGTCAAAGAATATCATAGTATAGTATGGCATAAAGATGTCCAAAAATGTCATAGTATAGTATGGCATAAAAATGTCAAAAAACGTCAAAGTATAGTATGGCATAAAAATATCAAAAAATATTATAGTATAGTATGGCATAAAAATGTCAAAAACCATCACAGTATAGTAAGGCGTAAAAATATAAAAAAATATCATAGTATAGTATGGCATGAAAATGTCAAAAAACGTCATAGTACAGTGTTTCATAAAAATATCAAAAAACATCATAGTATAGTATGGCTTAAAATGTCAAAAAACATCATAGTATATTATTGCATAAAAATGTCAAAAAAATCATAGTATAGTATGGCTTAAAATGTCAAAAAAAATATCATAATATATTATGGCATAAAACGTCAAAAAACGTCATAGTATAGTATGGCATAAAAACGTCA
>NW_019432574.1:0-556 GCF_002814215.2 Seriola lalandi dorsalis
TCTGCATTCCTCAATATTTGCTTTCACTGAGAAAGCAGCAGTTGTTTCATACTGCCCAAAGAGAAACAAGAATGTTCTTGTAATGAGTACAATGCACACAGATGCATCTCTAAGCAAAAGAGAAGACATGAAGCCACAAATGATCCTGGATTATAACTCCACCAAAGGAGGAGTTGACAATCTGGACAAAGTCACAGCAACATACAGCTGCTAGCGCAAGACTGCCCGTTGACCTTTGGTGATTTTCTACAAAATTGTGGACGTGTCTGCTTACAATGCCTATGTCCTGTGGACTGAAATCAACCAGCAATGGAATGCCGGCAAATTGCACCAACGTCGGCTTTTCCTGGAAGAACTCGGCAAAGCACTTGTCACTCCCAAGATCCAGCTGCGAGCCAGGCCAGCTCGATCCCCAGCAGCAGCAGCTGTCATTGAAAAGGTCAAGCTCAGGTCACCCAACCAACATCCAGTGGACACAGGTGAAAAGAAATGGAAAAGATGCCAGGTCTGTCCCTCCCGAGAGGACAGTAAAACAAGTACCTGTTGTGTGAAATGC
>NW_019432574.1:1748-2176 GCF_002814215.2 Seriola lalandi dorsalis
GTATATTTTTGGGGCTTTTATGCCCTTATTAGGCCTTCCGATGCGGGAATCGAACCGGGGCCAACTGCAGCAAGACTTTAGCCTCTACACATGGGGCGCCTGCTTAGACCACTGCACCACACGATGCCAAACTTTTTGACATTTTTCTCCTATACTACTCTAAGATCTTTTGTGGCATTTCTATGGCAAATTATACTATTACATCTCATGCCAGACCATACTATAATGTTTTTATGAACTTTGAAGCCTTAATATACTATGATGTATTTTTTACATTTTCTGCCATACTATACTATGACGTTTTTTGAAATTTTTCTGCTATACTACACTAAGATCTTTTTTGGCATTTTTATGGCTAATTATATTATTTCGTCTCATGCCAGACCATACTACGATGATCTTATGACCTTTTATGCCTTAATATACTA
>NW_019432575.1:0-503 GCF_002814215.2 Seriola lalandi dorsalis
CTGCCACTCACACAGCAGAGGCAGGACAGATTGTTTACTGTATGGAAAATGTTTCTCACTTGCTGTTTCACTGTAATATTTTCTACTACTCTTAGTTGTTCAGTGTCAAATGCTGCTTAGTGATAACAACGGTTCAGACGCCTTCGCTTTTTTTAAAAGACATTTTGAGCAAATTTATTAAAAAGAATATTTCTACACCTTCACTGGAGTCCACCTGTGGTAAATTCAAGTCATTGAACATGATTTGGAAAAACACACCTGTCTAGATGACCTTATATAGACACACACCTGTCTATATGACCTTATATAGAAACACACCTGTCTAGATGACCTTATATAGACACACACCTGTCTATATGACCTTATATAGAAACACACCTGTCTAGATGACCTTATATAGACACACACCTGTCTATATGACCTTATATAGAAACACACCTGTCTAGATGACCTTATATAGACACACACCTGTCTATATGACCTTATATAGAAACACACCTGTC
>NW_019432576.1:0-571 GCF_002814215.2 Seriola lalandi dorsalis
AGATTTTTTTATATAATAGCATTTTTGCCATCACCATAATCAGAACCCTTTTCTCATATTTACAAATGAAATTCTGTCTATTATTTTTTAACGTAATCATTGAGTGTATGAAATGAAGTACTGAGAAATGCCCATTGCAGGTTTCCCAGAAACTGGACACAGAATGATTACCATTGTTTCATAAAAAAAATACAATTATCTGATTAGGTTTATTTTGAATCTATATCAGTAAACACTTTACTAAGTCCTAAATTGTGTCTTTAAATAAGTATACCTAACTTAAGTCTATACTGCAACTGTTTACACGGATATATATAGTTTATTTTATGTATTATTAATGCATAAATCATTTATTTTCCACATCAACATACTACCACTCTGATCATATTCCCTCCCTCAATGCTCCACAAGGAAGCAAAGAACGGTCATCAATGACAGAGAACTTATGAAATGAATCATTATTCTCCATCCGCTTCACGCTCAGAAGGGAATATCGCAACTCTTCATCGTGGTTAGCGAGACCAAACACTTTAGAAACACATTTCTCAAGTCAGAAACTATAGAAATGATC
>NW_019432577.1:0-530 GCF_002814215.2 Seriola lalandi dorsalis
AAAAAAAAAGATTATATAAAATATGTCAAAAAATCTAGTAGTATAGTAAGGCATAAAAAGTCATAAAAATGTCAAGGTATAGTAAGGCATAAAAAGTCATAAAAATGTCGAGGTATAGTAAGGCATGAAAACGTCAAAAAACATCATAGTATAGTATGGCATTAAAAGTCATATTATAATTAGGCATAAAAAGTTTAAAAAAAACGTCATAGTATAGTAAGGTATAAAAAGTCATAAAAATGACATACTATAGTAAGGCATAAGAATGCTAAAAAAACGTCATATTATAGTAAGACCTAAAATCTCATAAAAACGACATAGTATGGCAAGGCATAAAAATGTCATTGTATACTAAGGCATGAAAAGTCATAAAAACATCATAGTATAGTAAGGCATAAAATGTCATAAAATAATAGTGAGGCATAAAACGTCATAAAAACATCATAGTATTATAAGGCATAAAAACATAATAGTATTGTAAGGCATAATAAGGCATAAAAAGGCATAAAAACATAATAGTATAGTAATCC
>NW_019432578.1:0-389 GCF_002814215.2 Seriola lalandi dorsalis
CCTGCACAGACTCAGACAGCGGCTGCTGGAGGAAAGACCTGCAGCTGGACTCTGGAAACAACAGAAATAAGATGTTAGAAAGAGAAAAGGAGTACATTAAATGCAGGAAGTGTGATGACAAAAATCTAAAACATAAGCAGATCACCTTTGACAGCCAAAAATGTTCCATTGCTAAATTCAGTGACTGTTACACTGGTTTGTCCACAGTAGTACATGGCTGAATCTGAGTCCTGGACATTAGAAATGTTCAGATGATAGAATCCTGCTCCAGTGTGAACTGAAAATCGTTTGTCATCTTTAAACTGGTTGTAAAAGATGTTGTAGGTGACTGAATGTTTGTAGAAAGAGGAAATTATTTGAGGTTGTTCCCCTGCAACCTGCTTGTACCA
>NW_019432579.1:0-428 GCF_002814215.2 Seriola lalandi dorsalis
ATGCACATTATGTTAATTGCTCACTCCTATGCTTTAATATACTTTGACTCTTCATGTCTTATGATATTTTTATTCCTTACAATACTATGACTTTATACCTTACTATAGCATGACTTTTTCATGCCATACTATACTATTACATTTTTTGGCATTTTTATACCTTACTATACTATGAGGTTTTTTTTACATTTTTATGCAATACTACACTATTAAATTTTTTGTCATTGTTATAACTTACTATACTATTTCGTTTAATTCTTTACCACACTATGACGTTTTTATGACATTTTATGCCTTAATATACTATGATGTTTTTTTGATGTTTTATGCCATACTATACTATGACGTTTTTTTCACATTTTTATGCCATACTGTATTATTACATTTTTGGGCATTTTTATGCCTTATTATACTATGTCGTCTTATGC
>NW_019432580.1:0-734 GCF_002814215.2 Seriola lalandi dorsalis
AAACGTCATAGTATAGTATGGCATAAAACGTCAAAAAAACATCATGGTATTTTGAGGCATAAACGGTCATAAAGCTGTCATAGTATGGTAAGGAATCAACTCACGTAGTATAGTAAGGCATAAAAATGCTAAAAAACGTCATAGTATAGTATGGCATGAAACGTCAAAAAAACATCATAGTATTTAAAGGCATAATCACTCATAAAATCATCATAGTATGATAAGGAATGAAAGGATGTAGTATAGTAAGGCATAAAAATGCCATAAAACATCACATTACAATATGGCATAAAAATGTCAAAAAACGTCATAGTATAGTATGGCATAAAACGTCAAAAAAACATCGTGGTATTTTGAGGCATAAACGGTCATAAAACTGTCATAGTATGGTAAGGAATCAACTCACGTAGTATAGTAAGGCATAAAAATGCTAAAAAACTTCATAGTACAGTATGACATAAAAATGTCAAAAAACGTCATAGTATAGTATGGCATAAAACGTCAAAAAAACATCATAGTATTTTAAGGTATAATCACTCATAAAATCGTCATAGTATGATAAGGAATGAAAGGATGTAGTATAGTAAGGCATAAAAATGCCATAAAACATCACATTACAATATGGCATAAAAATGTCAAAAAACGTCATAGTATAGTATGGCATAAAACGTCAAAAAAACATCATGGTATTTTGAGGCATAAACGGTCATAAAACTGTCATAGTATGGTAAGGA
>NW_019432581.1:0-489 GCF_002814215.2 Seriola lalandi dorsalis
TCATAGTATAGTAAGGCATAAAAATGTGAAATAACGTCATAGTATAGTAAAGCATAAAATGTCATAGTATAGTAAGGCATAAAAAGGTGAAAAACACGTCATAGTGTAATAAGGCATAAAAACGTCATAGTATAGTAAGGCAGAAAAAAATGAGAAAACATCATAGTATAGTAAGGCATAAATGTGAAAAAACTTCATAGTATAGTAAGGCATAAAAATGTGAAATAACGTCATAGTATAGTAAAGCATAAAATGTCATAGTATAGTGAGGCATAAAAATGTGAAAAAACTTCATAGTATAGTAAGGCATAAAATGTCATAGTATAGTGAGGTATAAAATGTGAAAAGACTTCATAGTATAGTAAGGCATAAAATGTCATAGTATAGTAAGGCATAAATATGTGAAAAAAAAGTCTTAGTATAGTAAAGCATAAAATGTCATAGTCTAGTAAGGCATAAAAATGTGAAAAAACTTTATAGTATAGTAAG
>NW_019432582.1:0-925 GCF_002814215.2 Seriola lalandi dorsalis
TCATAAAAACGTCATAGTATAATAAGGCATAAAATGCCATAAAAACGTCATAGTAAAGTATGGCATAAAATGCGATAAAAACGTCATAGTATAGTAAGGCATAAAATGTTATAAAAATTACATACTAAAGTATGGCATAAAATGTCATAAAATTACAGATTATAATAGGGTATGAAAACGTCATAGTATAGTAAGGCATAAAATGTCATAAAAATGTCATAGTATAGTTAGGCATAAAATGTCATAAAAATGACATATTAAAGAATGGCATAAAATGTCATAAAATTACAGATTATAATAGGGTATGAAAATGTCATAGTATAGTAAGGCATGAAATGCCATAAAAACGTCATAGTATAGTAAGGCATAAAATGTCATAAAAATGACATATTAAAGAATGGCATAACATGTCATAAAATTACAGATTATAATAGGGTATGAAAACATCATAGTATAGTAAGGCATAAAGAGTCATAAAAAGTCATAATATAGTAAGGTAGAAAATGTCATAAAAATGTCATAATATAGTAAGGCATAAAATGTCATAAAATTACAGATTATAATATGGTATGAAAACATCATAGTATAGTAAGGCATAAAAAGTCATAAAGTGTCATGTTATAGTAAGGCATAAAATGTCGTAAAAACGTCAGTAACGTATCGCATATAATGTCATAAAAATGTCATAGTATAGCAAGGCATGAAATGTCATAAAAACATCATAGTATAGTAAGGCATAAAATGTCATAAAAATGACATAGTATAGTAGGGTATGAAAATGTCATAAAATTACAGATTATAGTAGGGTATGAAAATGTCATAGTATAGTAAGGCTTAAAAAGTCATAAAAATTTCATAGTAACATATGTCATAAAATGTCATAACAATGACATAGTATAGCGAGGCATTAAAACGTCATAGTATA
>NW_019432583.1:0-1038 GCF_002814215.2 Seriola lalandi dorsalis
ATTTAAGTAACAGGCTTGAACATTATGGATGAATGACTGTTGATGTGTTGAAAGTACAGTGCTCTGACTCCTGGTGGTCAGGTGGTATCTCACACTGTCACATGTCTAATCACCTGTGTTGTTTTCAGGGTGTAGCTCTGACCTGAGGGTGGTGCTGGTGGGTCAGGAGAGAGTGGGGAAGAGCTCAGCAGGAAACACCATCCTGGGAAAGAAGGAGTTCGACTGTAAGTTCAGTTCCTCACCTCTGACGCTGAGCTGTGAGAAGAGAGAAGGTGATGTTCAGGGTCGCAGAGTCTCTGTGGTCGACACCCCCGGACTCTTCAGCTCTCAGCTGTCTGAGGAGCAGGTGAAGACACAGCTGGAAGAAGCACTAAAGCTGAGCTCTCCAGGTCCTCACGTCTTTCTCCTCACCATCCAGCTCGGAAGATTCACTGAACAGGAACAGAAAGGTCTGAAGACTCTGGAGAAGATGCTGAGTCCTAATGTCTCTGAACACACCATGGTGCTGTTCACCTACGGAGACCGACTGGAAGACACTGACATTGTTCAGTTCATCAGAGAAGACAAGAACCTGCAAGAGCTGCTGAAGAACTGCAGCGGCCAGTACCAGGTGTTCAACAACAAAAAGATGGAGGACAGGGATCAGGTCGAACAGCTGTTTGACAAAATAGATTCAGTCTCTCAGAGAGGACGATTGATTTATGAGAAAAGATCTTGGTTATTGAATCTAAAGATCAGAGTTTGGAGGATGATTTTTGAGAAAAGATATTGGTTAGTGAATCTAATCATCATGGTTACTGTTGGTTATTTAACACTATCAGTAACTTCTACAGATGGTTGAGAGCCACATAGAATGAGAAGTAAATATTTTTTCTCTCATCATGTCAGCCCGAACAGACCACCCACCATTTTGAGTTCCCCTCTCCTACAAGTGAGATCAGTTCATTATGTAACTTTAACATGCTTGTAGTCAGAGACGTGCACAGACATGTTGAGGGGCTGTTCCTGAATGACGTATATGTTCATTTAACCAACCAC
>NW_019432584.1:0-525 GCF_002814215.2 Seriola lalandi dorsalis
ATGCCCAAAAAACGTCAAAGTATAATAAGGCTTAAAAATGCCAAAAAATGTCATAGTACAGTAAGGCATAAAACGTCATAAAATATCGTAGTATAATAAGTTATGAAAAAGTCATAGTATAGCAAGGCATAAAAAGTTAAAATATAGTAAGGCTTAAAATTGGAAAAAAATCTCATAGTATAGTAGGGTACAAAACGTCATAGTATAGTAAGGCATAAAAATGCCAAAAAACGTCATAGTCTAGTAAGGCATGAAAATGCCAAAAAACATCATAGTATAGTAAGGCATAAAAATGCCATAAAACGTGATAGTGTAGTAAGGCTTAATAGGGCTAAAAAACGACATTGTATAGTAAGGCATAAAAAGTCATAAAACGTCATAGTATAATAAGTTATGAAAAAGTCATAGTATAGTAAGGCATAAAACGTCATAGTATAATAAGTTATGAAAAAGTCATAGTATAGTAAGGCATAAAACGTCATAGTATAGTAAGGCATAAAAATGACATAAAACGTCATAGTATAG
>NW_019432585.1:0-326 GCF_002814215.2 Seriola lalandi dorsalis
AGTTGAGGGTTGATTTATCTCCGGAGAGTCAACGCTACAGTGATAATATGTTGAACGGCATTGAGGCAGCAGTGCGTGACATGGAGAAACACAGTTCACAATCCTCTCATCAGGTCAGCAAGTATGTAGAGCACACTGGGACTGCTGTTGGGACACTAGGCCTCATGCTGGGGATGAAAGGAGCTGTTCGGGCTTTTGAACAGGGCGACATCAAAGATGGCGTGGTGGGGGCTTTGCAAACAGCTCATGGAGTGACAGCTATGACAACGTCTGTTATTGCAAAACAAGCTCTGTCCTCAGAGACAAGAGTTGCCAGAGCTGCAGCA
>NW_019432586.1:0-870 GCF_002814215.2 Seriola lalandi dorsalis
TTTTTTGACGTTTTATGCCATACTATACTATGACGTTTTTTGGCATTTTTATCAGTTATCATATTATATCATTTTTTGGCAATTTTATGCCTTACTATACTCTGTTGTTCTATGCCTTAGCATACTATGTTGTTTTTATGACCTTTTATGCCATAATAAATGAATATGTTTTTTTTGACGGTTTATGCCATACTATACTATGTTGTTTTTTCGCATTTTTATGGGTTACTATACTATGACCTTTTTTTGTCATTTTTAAGTCTTACTATACTCTGTCGTTCTATGCCTAAGCATACTATGTTGTTTTTATGACTTTTTATGCCTTAATATACTATGATGATTTTTTGATGTTTTATGCCATACTATACTATGACATTTTTTGTCAATTTTATGCCTTAATATGCTATGTTGTGTTTTGGCATTTTTATGACTTACTATACTCTGTTGTTCCATGCCTTAGCATACTATGTTGTTTTTAGGACCTTTTATGCCTTAATATACTATGATGATTTTTTGACTTTTTTTGCCATACTATACTATGACGTTTTTTGGCATTTTTATCATTTACCATATTATATCATTTTTTGGCAATTTTATGCCTTGCTGTACTCTGTTGTTCTATGCCTTAGCATACTATGTTTTTTTATGACCTTTTATGCCATAATAAATGAATATGTTTCTTTTTTACGTTTTATGCCATACTATACTATGTTGTTTTTATGACCTTTTATGCCTTAATATACTATGATGATTTTTTGACTTTTTTTGCCATACTATACTATGACGTTTTTTGTCAATTTTATGCCTTAACATGCTATTTTGTTTTTTGGCATTTTTATGACTTACTATACTCTGTTGTTCCATGCCTTA
>NW_019432587.1:0-500 GCF_002814215.2 Seriola lalandi dorsalis
CAGAAATTCCCAAATATTTGATGGTTCCAGATCCTCAAATGTGAAGATTTGCTGCTTATATGTGTTTTACATTGTTTTAAATTGAACATTTTCAGGGTTTAGACTGTTGGTTGGTCAAAAACAAAGCATCTGAAGGTGTCACCTTGGACTGACGCTGGATTTTTTTTTCATACTTAATCACAATAGTGATTAATTGGCCAACAGGAACTGAACAACACAGTTATCTGTGCCACTGGTCTCTGTCTGGTTTTTGACCTCTGTCTGAGCGTGAACCGAGTGTGTGTGTGTGTGTGTGTGTGCAGATCCCTACAAGTAGACTGTTTCACCCTGTGGGCATCTTTGTTTATGACAGATCTGCAATACTCAAACCGCTTGTCTGTCTCTTTCCATTTTGTCTTTCTTAGCCCAGATCAGTGCTCGCGCTCGCGTGTGTGTGTGTGTGTGTGTGTGTATTCCAGTAGTAGTGCCCTCTCTCACCCTGTGCTTTGATCTGACCCAGT
>NW_019432588.1:0-500 GCF_002814215.2 Seriola lalandi dorsalis
TTTAATTTGAAAAGTAATTCTCCTCCTTTCAGGTCACTTGCCCTTCCTCATGTGTCTCAGTCTGATTGCCCTAAGTGTTTTCACCTGTCCCCTATTTCCCTCCATGTGTTTAAATAGTCTGTGTTCCCCTAGTCTTGTGCCAGAGTGTCTTCGTCCTTGTCCTGCACCAGAGCCTTGGTCCATGTCCACAGCCATAGTAAGCCGTATGTTCCTCGTGACGAGTGATTTTTTTTTGATCAAGGTATTTTTATTCACAAATTATGGTTTACAATTTAACATAGGTCCAACAGAACACACAGGGAAAGAGAAAAAGAGAAACCCCCCCCCCCCACAAATACCAGACTTACAGAGTTCAGTTTAAAATACATGGTTCAAAGTACAGAATTTACATAGCCAGACAAAAAAAAAAAAAAAAAAAAAAAAAAAAAAAAAAAAAAGGAGGACAACAGTAGAGGTTTACAGCGTTATATTGTCTGCCTCCATATCTTCAACAAACATTA
>NW_019432589.1:0-326 GCF_002814215.2 Seriola lalandi dorsalis
ATTCCTAATGAGCGTGACAGCTGTTTTGTTTGTGGAGCTCAGAACATCTATTTGCAATATGCCTTTATTATAAGTCTGCAGTCACACCAGACAAACATCAGCATGATGAACCTTTTAATTGATGATATGCTGATGTTTCCTAAGTTCATAAGGTTATTCATTATAAATATATTTTTTTTCTTTCTTTTTTTCCTTTCTTTTTTTATTTTTGAAAATGAAAGGTTAGGGAATCACTAAACATCCCGTGCAGAATGTGTCCACATCCAAATGACATGCTAACCCAGTTGTCAAGAGTCTGAGCCAAAAAATGTCAACCTGCTGGTGGT
>NW_019432590.1:0-521 GCF_002814215.2 Seriola lalandi dorsalis
CGCCGGCAGGACGGGCTAAGCGTGGTCCGGTCCTCAGAGCTTTCAGGAGTCCTCCGTGGGAGCAGGGGGCGGGCGGCCAGTAGGGAGACCCGGGAGATTCTCCCGGTGACCTGAGGCCACCTGTCCGCCCCCAGTGGATTCAAACTCTAATAAAATCTATTAGTATAGGTCAATAAACAAATAAACAAACAAACAAAATAAACAAACTGGCTGGAAGCCCAATGCTAGGGGCTAACATGCAGAACCAAAATGACATTAAACATGATGACACAATTAAATAATCACATGATACTAATATTCATTATCATTGACTATTCATCACACATATCTACAGCACTAATCAATAACAGACATTTTAATCAGCCAAGAATTCAGCGGGAAACTTTCCTCCAAACACACAAATATACAGTTAAATATTATCTGAGCTCAGCCCACATCTTAAATACAAACACCTGTAATGTAGTGTCCATCAACCCTTTTTGCTGTTTCATTAACACAGTCCATCAAATTCCTGTTTTTCT
>NW_019432591.1:0-545 GCF_002814215.2 Seriola lalandi dorsalis
GAGGGAAGGTGTGAGTTTCTTTGTTAGCCTAGCTCATGTAATCTAAAGGTACCAGGTTAGAGGGAGGAGGTTAACTTCATGCAGGTTCTAGAACTGAGACGTACTACTATGTGTGTGAACATACAAGTACCCGATTAACTGTATGACTGACTACAACCTAAGCAAACATTACAACAACACGACATCAATCAACAAGTACATTAACAACATTAAGACTTCTGCTGCTTAGCTATGCTGTGCTATGCTGTACTGGGAAAGGTTAGGCCCAGTCAGTTAACGTTACCCAGTCCTTGGAACAAACAAAAAGGTCCTTTCCAGTGTTGGTTAAAGTCCAGTGAGTTGGGAGGTTTCCTGGTGGAGTAAAGTCCTGTCTGGCTGTGTTGCTTTGCTGTTATATCCTTTGTTCTCCTCACAGAGTTAGCTGTTCCATGCTAACTCTGCTACGACTCCTGTTACTTTGAAAATCAGCTGACCTTGTGTTGTAGCTGCTGGTTCTGAAGAGGATTTGGTTCACTCACAGTTAATCCGAAGCAGGTCGCTGTTGT
>NW_019432592.1:0-470 GCF_002814215.2 Seriola lalandi dorsalis
GGCATCTCCAACATCTTTACATTGAAAACAATGAAGCTGTGTAAAAGAAACGTGCACAGTTGTCCACTAAGATTTGGGGAACATGTATATGGATAACATATTTATATTCTACCCTATGATCCTGACTAACGATGCCACTAAGAATTCTAGATCCACACTGAATGCAGAATTACTCCTGTGCAGCAAAGATTGATAGTTAGGTTCAGCATCAGCTATAACTCCTCCTCAGCTCCTCCTCCTCTCCCAGCCAAAGTCCTCCATTGACGTATACTCCTGACTCAGCGTAAAAATTCCATGAAAATTCCCTCTTTTCCAAGCGATGGTGGTATAGTGGTGAGCATAGCTGCCTTCCAAGCAGTTGACCCGGGTTCGATTCCCGGCCATCGCAGGTTGCTTTTAGTGTCCGACTCTTGGATTTTCTGTCAGAAATCTGTGCCTCTATGAGCCGCGATGGAAAGATTTTATCAGCC
>NW_019432593.1:0-696 GCF_002814215.2 Seriola lalandi dorsalis
ATGACTTTTTATGCCATAATTTACTATGACGTTTTTATGACTTTTTATGCCATACTATACTATGACTTTTTATGCCTTACTATATTATGACGTTTTTATGACTTTTTATGCCATACTATACTATGACTTTTTATGCCTTACCATACTATGACGTTTTTATGACTTTTTATGCCATACTATACTATATAGTTTTTATGACTTTTTATGCCTTGGTATACTGTGACGTTTTTATGACTTTTTATGCCATGCTATACTATGACTTTTTATGCCTTAGTATACTATGTCGTTTTTATGACTTTTTATGCCATACTATACTATGACTTTTCATGCCTTACGACACTATGACTTTTTATGCCATACTATACTATGACTTTTTTTGTCTTAGTATACTATGACTTTTCTATGACTTTTTATGCCTTACTATACTATGACATTTTTATGACATTTTATGCCATATTATACTATGTCATTTTTATGACTTTTTATGCCTTTCCATACTATGACTTTTTATGCCTTAGTATACTATGACTTTTTTATGACTTTTTATGCCATAATATACTATTACGTTTTTATGACTTTTTATGCCATACTATACTATGACTTTTTATGCCTTAGTATACTATGACGTTTTTATGACTTTTTATGCCATACTATACTATGACTTTTTATGCCTTGCTATACTATGACATTTTTATG
>NW_019432594.1:0-486 GCF_002814215.2 Seriola lalandi dorsalis
TTGTCAAAATGAATGGGCCATGGTGGGAGTAGAATATGCAACACTTGCGCGTAAAACCAAATTAAACAAATTAACTTAAGGTTTTATTTCTCTCTTTCTTTATTGAAACAAAGAAAGAGAAGGAAGACCAAAGGGGTGGCGACAACTGTCAAGCCCCCCCAGCTACACACACCCCGAGGATAAAACAGCAGGATCCTCCAGGGCTCGCTCTTCTTCTTCTTTTACGTCTTCTTTTACATAGCTTCTTTTACAATCCTTCGTCTTACAACTTTTCTTACAATCTTAACTCTTACGCCTCGTTTCGCGCACTAGCTCACGTTCGTTTCTAGCTTAAACTTTACTTCTTACACTTTGGTGCGCGATTTTTGCCTTACTATTTCAACAAGCCAAGCCTTCCAAATTGAATCACACACAGGTGTGTATAAGTAATTTTGTCGTTTTTCTTTTTGTGACAAAATCCAGCTTTTGTCTAGAAGATTTTGAAGG
>NW_019432595.1:0-484 GCF_002814215.2 Seriola lalandi dorsalis
TGATGTTTCTTTGGCTTAGTATACTATGACGTTTTTAGATGTTTTTATGCCTTACTATACTATGACATTTTATGCCTTACTTTACATGATGTTTTTATGGCTTAGTATACTATGACGTTTTTAGACGTTTTTATGCCTTGCTATTGTATGACTTCTTTATAACATTTTATGGCTTACTATACTATGACGTATTTTGTCATTTTTATGCCTTACTATACTATTAAATGCTTATCGCTTAGTATGCTGTGATGTTTTTTGATGTTTTATGCCTAATTATACTATGACATTTTTATGATATTTGATGCCTTACTATACTATGACATTTTATGCCTTACTTTACATGATGTGTTTATGGCTTAATATACTATGAAATTCTTAGACGTTTTTATGCCTTGCTATAGTAAGACGTTTTTATGAAATTTTATGACTTACTATACTTGGGACGTTTTTTAATGTTTTTATGCCTTACTATACTAGGACATTT